>NW_010133723.1:0-319 GCF_000699245.1 Pterocles gutturalis | reverse complement strand
CTGCATGTGTCAGATAGAGCCGAGGGGCTCTGTGGGGTGCGGCTGGGGCTGGGGACCCCCTGCCGGACCAGCTCATGGCCAGGAGGATGGTGACAGGGCCAGGGGACAAGAGCAGAGCCACCTGCCTGCTTCAAACACACGTTTGCAAGTGGGGAGTAACATGGGATATGCAGCAAGTGTGCAGGATTCCTGTCTGATAGCACGGCTGTGTCAAGATAGATGTTGCTGGAAGCTATGCCAGTAAAATATTGAAGGACCATAGTGTTTTGAGATTATTTTTAAATTTTGTGTTCCTCACTGGTTTGGGTGCATTGGGTTT
>NW_010133722.1:0-1060 GCF_000699245.1 Pterocles gutturalis | reverse complement strand
CCCCCCAGGGGGACCCTCCCCTGAACCCCCTCCAGGGGACCCTCCTGCTCCCCCCGAACCCCCCCGGGGGGGACCCTCCCAAACCCCCCAGGGGACCCTCCTGCTCCCCCGAACCCCAAATTCCTGCCAGGCACCGGGAGGGACCCGTGTCTCGGGGCTTTGGAGGATTTTTTGGTTTTGGGGGGTTTTTGGTGGTTTTGGATCCCGTATCTTGGGGTTTTTGAAGGTTTTTTTGGGGTTTGGAGTGTTTGGATCCCATATCTCGGTGTTTATGGAGGTTCTTTGGGTTTGTGGAGTTTTTTTGGGGTTTTGGAGTGTTTGGATCCCATATCTTGGGGGTTTTGGAGGGTTTGGATCCTATATCTCGGGATTTTTTGAGTTTTTGGGGGGTTTTGGAGGTTTTTTGGGTTTTGGAGGGTTTGGATCCTATATCTCAGGGTTTTGGAGGTGTTTTTTGGGGTTTTGGAGGGTTTGGATCCCATATCTCAGGGTTTTCGAGTTTTTTGGGGGGTTTTGGGGATTTTTTTGGCATTTTTGGATCCTGTATCTCAGGGTTTTGGAGGTGTTTTTTGGGGTTTTAGAGTGTTTGGATCCCATATCTCAGGGTTTTCGAGTTTTTTGGGGGGTTTTGGGGATTTTTTTTGGCATTTTTGGATCCTGTATCTCGGGGTTTTGGAGGTGTTTTTTTGGGTTTTGGAGGGTTTTTTGGGGGGTTTGGAGTGTTTGAATCCCGTATCGTGGGATTTTTGGGTTTTTTAAGTGTTTGGATCCCATATCTCAGGGTTTTGGAGATTTTTTTGGGTGTTGGGGATTTTTTGGGCATTTTTGGATCCCATATCTCAGGGTTTTGGAGATTTTTTTGGGTTTTGGGGATTTTTTGGGCATTTTTGGATCCTGTATCTTGGGGCGCTCGTCGCGTTTCCCGGGGAACTGACCTCCCCGCCGTCCCCGCAGGTGGAATACGTGATCAAATGCGACATGTCGGCGCTGCAGAGGGTCCTGTACCGGCACATGCAGGCCAAGGGCGTGCTGCTCACCGACGGCTCCGAGAAGGACAAGA
>NW_010133721.1:0-439 GCF_000699245.1 Pterocles gutturalis | reverse complement strand
AGTACGTGGCTAGGACAGTTACATACCATACATTTTTTAATTTTTATTTTATTTATAGGTAGTAGTTTTTCCATCTAGCAGCTAGATTTTAACCTTGATACATGCAGCATTCCTGACACCACTGAAAATACAAGCAGTACTCAGGATGAAACACTTAAGCAGAGGGAATAAATTCCCAGTTTATATTAGACATGACCTGTTAGTGTTTTGTTACCTCTCTCCAGCATTCAGCAGAAAAAAACAAATAGAGGCTGGGGAAACAGGTCTTTCCAAACTTCCCAGTCAGAGAGCCTAATGAGTTAAATTTTCCTCCGTGATGTTTGTGCAGGATTTTAGCTGCTTAGACACACAAGGTCAACCGAAACTGCTCCATTACCTATTCTGACTTGTGGCCGAGAGGGGGGCACAGTTCCTTTGGGACAGACCCCTCGGGAGATGG
>NW_010133720.1:531-1403 GCF_000699245.1 Pterocles gutturalis | reverse complement strand
TAGGTTTTGGTTTAGCGTTAGGGTTAGGGGTAGGGTTAGGTTTGTGTTAGTGTTAGGTGTAGGGTTAGGTTTAGGTTTAGGGTTAGGGTTTAGGGTTAGCCTTGGCTTATTCTTAGGATTAGCATTAGGGTTATGGTTGTGTTAAGTTTAGGGTTAGGGTTAGGGTTAGGTTTAGGTTTAGGGCTAGGGTTAGGGTTAGGGTGAAGTTTTAGGGTGAGGGTTTAGGGTTAGGGTTCACGTTTAGGTTTAGGGTTAGAGTTCGGGTTTAGGTTTAGCGTTAGGATTAGAGTTTCTGTCCATTAGGGTTAGGTTTTGGTTTAGCGTTAGGGTTAGGGTTAGGTTTGTATTAGGGTTAGGGTTAGGTTAGGGTTTAGGTTTAGGGTTAGAGTTCAGGTTTAGGTTTAGAGTTAGAGTTCGGGTTTAGTTTTAGGGTTAGGATTAGGATTAGGGTTTCTGTCCATTAGGGTTAGGTTTTGGTTTAACGTTAGGGTTAGGTTTAGGTTTGTGTTAGGGTTAGGGGTAGGGTTTAGGGTTAGCCTTGGCTTAGGCTTAGGGTTAGCGTTAGGGTTTAGGTTAGGGTTAGGGTTAGGATTAGAGTTTCTGTCCATTAGGGTTAGGTTTTGGTTTAGCGTTAGGGTTAGGGGTAGGGTTAGGTTTGTGTTAGTGTTAGGTGTAAGGTTAGGGTTAGGTTTAGCGTTAGGGCTAGGGTTAGGGTTAGCGCTAGGGTTAGGGTTAGGGGTAGGGCTAGGGTTAGGGCTAGGGTTAGGCTTAGGGTTAGCGTTAGGGTTAGGGTTAGCGCCAGGGCTAGGGTTAGAGCTAGGGTTAGGTTTAGCATTAGGGCTAGGGTTAGGGCTAGGGTTAGGGTTAGGGGG
>NW_010133720.1:0-334 GCF_000699245.1 Pterocles gutturalis | reverse complement strand
GGGTAAGCATGAGGGTTAGGGTTTTGTTAAGGTTAGGGTGAGGGTTCGGGTCCATTGGAGTTATGGTAAGGGTTAGTGTTAGGGTTAGGGTCCATTAGGGTTAGGGTCTATTAGGTTTAGGCTTAGGCTTAGGGTTAGCTTTAGGGTTAGGGTTGTGTTAAGGTTAGGGTTAGGGTTAGGGTTAGGTTCCATTAGAGTTAGGGTTAGGGGTAGGGTTATGGTCTATTAGGGTTAGGGTTAGGGTTGGGTTAGGTTTAAGGTTAGGGTGAGGGTTACGGTCAATTAGAGTTAGGGTTAAGGTTAGAGTTAGGGTTAGGGTTAGGTTTGTGTTAGT
>NW_010133719.1:0-1091 GCF_000699245.1 Pterocles gutturalis | reverse complement strand
GATCATGTCAAAGGCATTGCATAAGTCCAGGTAAATTACACCTGTTGCCCTTCCTTTGTCCACTGATGCTGTCACTCCATCATAGAAGGCCACCTGATTGGTCAGGCAACATCTGGCTTTGGTGAAGGCATGTTGGCTGTCTCAGATCACCTCTTGGTCTCATGCATGTCTTAACATGGCTTCAAGGAGGATTTCCTCCATGATCTTCACAGACATAGAGGTGAGGCTCACTGGCCTGTAGTTCCCTGGGGTGTCTTTCTTAAAAATGGGAATAATGTTTCCCTTTTTCCAGTCACTGGGGACTTCACCTGACAGCCACAATTTTTCAAATATGATGGAGAGTGGCTTGGCAACCACATCAGCCAGCTCTTTCAGAACCCTGGGATGCACGTCATCTGGCCCCATATACTTATATACATTCAGCGTTGTGAGGCGGTCTCAGACTTGCTCCACTGTTGCAGTGGGAGGGATTCTGCTCCTCTCACCCTCACCTAGAGGTTCAGGGTCCTGACAGACATGGGAAGCTTGACCACCAGTGAAGACTGAGGCAAAGCACTTATTGAGTACCTCAGCTTTTTCCATGTCTGAGAAAGCCTGTTCTCCTTTTTTGTTTGTCAGAGGGTGAACACTCTCCTTGGCCTGTCTCCTCCTGCCTATGTACCTGTAGACCCCCTTGTTATTTTTCACATCCTTTGCCAAGTTCAGCTCCATCAGTGCCTTGGTGTTCCTGATCCTATCTCTACACATCCGGACAATGCCCCTGTATTCTTCTCAGGCTATACAACCCTGCTTCCACTTCCTGTACATTTCCCTCTTTTCCTTCAGTTTGGTCTGCAGGTCCTTGCAGATCCAACTTCTGCTTGGAGGCAGGGATGAAAAGTTGTGTGTTGGGTTTGGGGGGGTTTAGGGGTATGGGGTTTTGTTTTAAGTGACTTTGTGGGTCTTATTTTTATTTGGGAAGAGGAGTAACTTAGATGGAGAGGGGTATTTCAGTATAAATCTCATAAGCCTGGAAAAAATTCCAGGCTACACTTAAAGCATGTTTGTACTCTTTCTGAAGGACCTGTTGATCTAGTTTGCTCTGTTCAAAA
>NW_010133718.1:31492-59615 GCF_000699245.1 Pterocles gutturalis | reverse complement strand
TCCGTACCCTATTGCTATGAGATTTTGTGGTATTAGTGAATGGTAAAATACTCATGGATTGTCTTTACCAAGTGATTTTCCTTTTCCCTTGACTCTGTTGTATACCCCACATTTCCCCTTTTCCCTAAACAATTCTATGCATTAAAATTGTAAGCCAGTACGCAATTCTTTGGTGCCGTCTCACCTTAATCTGCCGCAAGGGAATATATGTATAGAACCTCCGCGAACCCCACTCGTCCCACCCAGGGTGGTTCTGTGTGCTGGGTCGCGACACAAGCTCTAAAAGATTAAACCTATAGGGGAAGGTTTTGAACTTTTAAGTGTATATTTTATTAATAAAATCACCTGCGCTTACAGTGGCACTCAAGACAAATGTAAAGAAAAAGCAATGAATGTAAATAAATGCAAACAATGCAGAACAAATGCAAAGAAAAAACACTTGAAAAAGGCATTTTAAAAAAATGTTCTTTTTTTATCCCTCTCCATATAACGTGAATGATGTTTGCAGAGCTGGAATATAATCACAACAAACAGGTTCTGTAATTATCGAGTGTCTTAGCTTCACTGTACATTTAATCACCTGCAAACACCATTCATTGCCTCACATACTCCTCCACTGTCAGCATTATCCCATAATTAAGCAAGATGCCAGTAAACAATGTCATAAGGACATGAATGTCATTTTACGCAGTGCAGTCTTAAAAAAAAGACAAATGACTGAAAGAAAATCCAAAACATGTCATCCCACACATTCAAAGATGGCAACCTGAACCAAGTGAGGTTATCTAGAGAAAAAGTAAAGTATTCAAAATGTAAAATGCCAACAAGTGGCAAACTTACAGTATTCATACACAAACTGGATTATAGACTTTGTAAATACAAATAAAGAAATAATCTATAATATATGACTGCTGTAGGCACAACTTTGGGTCTCGCCAAGCTTAACCAAACCAGTATCTTCTCCCTGTAATTGCTTGAGTTAAAGACACAGCAATGCAAGTGCTCAATCTTTGTTCATTTTGAATTCTCAGTATGCTATTACTTATTAATCCCTCTATATTTCTTTTATGAAGTGCTTTCATTAATGATCCTGTGCTATATTAGGAATGACAGTGCATAAGGAAAATGAAGACATAAAAGCACACTCACAAAAATAGCTCAAAACTTTAAAGAATTATGTATCCACGTATTTACTGAGATGAGTGACCTTCATAAAGGAAGGCAATTGTATAAAGCTATAAAGATATTCAGCAGCCCTCAGTATATGATATGAATGTACATTTTTGATCTGAGGTTTCATTACCTGAAACAGCAGAGTGACTGCATCACTCTAGAGCTCTGTGCATTTAATAATTCCAATATCTGTCTGGCAGTTGTTGATGTATCTGTTAAGAACAGCACACCAAAATTAGACAAGAAACCACTAGGCAACCAGCTGGTCATAAAGATGACCTCTAGGTAACCTTATGGTAGCCAGCCACATTGATCTCCCCCATATTTTTGGCACAGAGGAATTAACAACCGATGCCACAACTCTGGTTCCGAAGACTGAGCGGTCATTTCTGCATCTTTCACCCAAGCTGTCATGTAGAGAGGATAACAGACCTGCTCAACGTGAAAAGTGAACCCATGCTGTCTGCCAGCCTGACATGATCTTCTAGTACACCAAACTGATGCTACCATACAAGACTTTGGTGAGGCCTCATCTGAAATACTTTTTAATCAGGTCATTCCTGTTCAAAAAAGAAGTATCCAAACTGGAAAAGGTACAAAGAAAGGATTTGAGGATAATCAGGGAAATGAAGAGCACATTTCTCCTAGAGATTAGAAGCTTGACTCGTTTAGTCCTGTGAACTGAAAGACAAGAAAAACCAGGATTGTTCTTCCAGCATAACCACTGGGGAGGGAGGAAGCATGATTAAGACAATGACAGCAGTGGAGTAAATGGGTATAAACTTGCCCATTAAGAAGCTTAGCCTGGAAATGTGAAGAGGGATTTCTAAACAGGCTTAAACTTGAGATTCATTACTTTATGAAAGGCATTACATGAGATGCAAAAGCAAGGACAGGAGTCAGAAGCCCTTATATTCTCAAACATCACCAATTTTAAGCAGATCAGGTTAGGGCTTCCTCCTCTCTCCTCACTGGGGCAAGAAAGGGGCAGATGGGTGTCCTCAAGGCTCCTGCTTGCGCAAGGCACGCTCAGCTCAGCCCCAAGCCAGGCTGCTCAAGGACCCCAGCTGCCACCTGAACCCTAGTTCCTGACTTGTGCCTTCTGACCAGCTCCTGAGGAACCAGGAGTGCAGCTTGCGCTGCCATCTACACCATCCAAGGCTCTGTCCAGGCCCTGGCGAAAATTCTTGAGCTCCTCAATAGCCTGGAAAAACGTTCAACATCAGCGCAGCACACTACAAAGTCCATAACGCCATCAGGAAAGCTTATACCGTCACACTTTGCTTCAGACTTCTTGCAGACTGGATGCTTCGAGGCATTTTCCAGATTGTACACGTTTTCAAGTTTTTTTTTTTTCCAAGAGCATAAGGAACAATTAAGCAAAAAAAAAAAAAAAAATTCTGAAAATTCAGAGCACAGTTCTGCAACACAGGATGAACTCTGTATCACAAGGTCAGACCAAAAACACAGGATTACTTGGATCCCGTTTTTTTTTTTGTTTGTTTGTTTCCATGTAAAAGGACACAGCTTGGATAACACAAGTTCATTAACTGGATAGCTGTATGAAATTGGACAATACCTGTCATCCTCCAGTATCCAAGACCAAGCACGTAGCACCATGTGCTGCAATCAGTGTCATTTCACTGTGATTATTTTTAATCTTCCAACAGCGAACAAAAGCTGATCTCATTGAAAGACAAAGAAGACTAGATGACTACTTGAGTTAAAGGAAGAAACACAATTAATGAAAATAGAGACCATGAGTGTTCCTAGCAAAGTACCACCGTTCTTCACAGTCAGCGCTCATGTACTGATCACTGCTTAAACAGGAGTTAATGTATACCACCCTAACATCTTCACTGGTTTGCTCAGACCCAGGGGAGCTGAGATTGCTGAGTAATGGAGCTCCATTATTCCTGCTGCTTACTAGTAAGCAGCCTAATAAACCCCAAAAGGAGAAACAGTTTCCAGTCATGATGAGGATCTTCACAGGTGATGTGCAAGAGCGAGCCGTGCCAGCAGCAACGCAGGCTAAATAAGCAGGAGAGCCTCTGTCAGCATTTAAAACTGCCATAGGTAACACACAAATCTGTGGACTGTCACAGCTAGCAAAAGCAGGGACAGCAGCACATGAAAGGTGGAGAGTGCCAAGAGTCTTGCCCAGGGCCTTCAGACATCATGAGGCCACACAGGTCGTGGGATACAGCCAGTCCAGGAGCTGTAGCCTCCCTATCCAGCACGGTGAAACAATGCTTGGTAGCGAGACACCGTACAACTGTATCGTTACACTCAAATTTCTGAGCAGAAAAGCATATCAATTACAATTTTATAAACATCTACCCAAGCCCCAAACCAATGAACCACACTGGTCCTTTCTGCAGGAGCTGGCCCACTGCCTCTGACTCCCAGAGAGATATCCAGGAACGTGCATCAAGCAGGGGATGAAGTGGCTGAACGGCCATGCCATGGGTGCTCTGTACTGAGAGCAGTGTGTCACTGTGCGACAGGGAGAGAACAGCTGTGACTCATTTCATAGTCTACTGAACATGAAATGAGTTTGTTTCCATCTGTGATAAACTGCACTACCACTTGCGATACGTATTAGGCATTGCTGCTATCACGTCTTCTAACAGTAAAGATTAAAGTCTGAGCAGCGGTGAGTTCTCCAGTTTCTGCTTCATGAGACAGTGACACAGTTTTGGCTGCCACCGGTCTCACTTTCAGACTTGATGATCAGCCCTGCAAAAACAAAGGGCCAGGGGTTGGTCTGGTGTGTCAAAATGCCCCACTCACATTGACACCAAAGGCTTGTTCACTGCTCATTGTGAATCACCAGCAGGACACAGAGGGGGATGCACATTTCCAATGACTAGGGAAAAAAAAAATTAATGGTTACTCATAACATGCATCATTTTTGTAGTACCAGATCATGAGACCTAGTAGCCTGGCGTTACCCAATCCTTCCTTACGAGGGACTGTAGTGAATCTTGCAGTCCTAGCTGCTGAAATACATGAATCCCGTAGCATTTTAAAGTCAAACATAGCTCCCTCATTATGCTCCTCTACTTACTCCCACGCAGGCTAAAACCAATACATTCTCACAAGTTTCCTTGGTCATCTTTCTCCTGCATGGACCTAGCAGAGCAACAGGCTCCACGGCAATGAAAGCTGCCGGAGTCGGCACTAGTGTCAGATGGACAGTCACCAAAGAGACACCCTCGTACATTCATCGGGTTAGAAGTCTCCAGATGGTCAATCTGCTGTTTGAGTGCAAAAATGGGACGGCATGTAGAAGTCTAATGAATACACATGGATTTCAGCAAATATTTAACACAGTGGCATCCAAATTAATAATGAAATGATGTTGTGAAACTAAATATTTTGATAGTCAAACAGTTGGCTTCATTAGCACTGTCACCCGTCCTGTGACATACACAATTACTATGTTCTTTCATGTCATGACAGTCAAAATAAGTTCACAAGAGAGGACACAGACAGTAACAGGCTGCTTTTCTTTCCAGTTCCGAATGGAAAACCTGAAATATTGCAATTTCCTGTACAGTGAAAATTTCAGTTTATGGCTAAGTCAAACTGCCGAATCTTGGCAAATGAGTACATTATCTACCTTCTCCTCAAGAAGTGTTCTGTTAGCAGAAAGTACAGGGGCTTTCAATGAAGAAATAAAGCTTCAGCAGAAATTCTCAGCAAGGTTTCAGAGTTGTGTGCATTTGTGCTACCATTGTGCCAGTAGTACACTTGGTTTATTCACATTGCGACAGAAAAAATAACAAAAGAAAGAAAAAAAATTACTTTTTCTCCAGACCAGTACATTTAATGGCCTCAGAAACACAACCTGTATTTTTCCCTTTGCTCTTTGATCACATGACAAAGATGTGAGATGTAGTACAGCTGTAGAAGGTTCCCACACTGTGATACAGTTGTGCCACAATCTACCTCGAAGTGGTACCCAAACACTGTCTCAACAGTTTAACATCTCTTCCTGAGCACGAGCGCGGCTAGGCACAGAGCCAGGAGCTGCTGCTGCTGACAACAGTAGCATCTTTGCAAATTTAATTCGGGAAAGATGACTTTTTTTTAGCGTACGACTGGAAGTCACAGGCTTCTGAAGTTTAATTACAGTCTAAAAATGATTCCCTAAACATCCTCAGGTACATCACTGTCTTTCATCTCTCTCATACACACCTTTACTTTCCCCTCACAATTTCATCTTGGTGTGTTTTACAGATAGCCATAAAGTGAGATTTCATATAACCAAATCCAAACACCTTGTCAATAACAAGCCTTGTGCCTAAAAAATCTTTTTAAAAAGGTGAACAGATATTAGACCAAGCATGCTTTTGTATCACACTGCACTGGTTCCTCAGGAATCAGAACGGCTGAATTTCACCAAGTGCTGCTAAAAGTAATTTTAAAAAGAGAAACAAATAAGCAAAATGCAGGGGTCAAATATTGTGGAAGTTTTTAGACATTTAAGAAAACCTTCGCCTTTGGGGGCAGAAGATGAAAAAAACAAACCAAACCACAGCATGCAGCCCAAACACCAGAACAGGGCTCCCTGACAGCACTACACCCCAACCCAGCAGCAGTTTCCTACCGCAGGACCAGGACACGGCAGTGCCTGTAGAGAGGAGAAACAGAAGCCCAGGAAATCCGCTTCTTTGTTTTCCCATTTAATCAGGCCAGACCCTAACAGACAGTGACAGAGTGATGAAGAACATCTTTAATTTTTTGTCATTTTACTAGGAACGTTTTAACTCTGATACTTGTTAAGACACACAGGCAAAGTAAAAGCATCCAAGCTTGGATAATTGGAAGTGGGGTGAAGCCCTGTGCTTGGGAAGGAGCGCCTTCCCTTGGGGAAATCCTGCCGCAGCTTCTCCTGTTTCAGAGGCCAAACATTTTCTCTGGAGAAATTATTTTTATGAGCCACCAGTGATTCATCCTTGGCAGAGTGCTTTAACTTTAGTCAGCAAAGCTGAACTCCAGCAAGAGGAGGAAAATCACCCCAGTCTTTCTGTCATTTTGATGGCAGAACTGAACAGCTTCTTGTTAGCAAGTCCCCTCCAGAGCATTGTTGGATGTAAGGAACGCTACAAATACAATTTACCAAGGACACACTAACACTGGCAGTAAGAAGCTCATTAAGGAGAGTAGCTATCATCATTAGACAAGTAATCCCACCTCCAGGATTTTCTGCAGCACAAAGCTCCTACTACTCAGCTCGTCTCCAAGGATATAATTACCTTCTGGAAATGAAGTGTGGTCGTACGGGGGAAACTTCTGGGAAAGATTCAGTTTCACACAAATCAGTTAAATGCTGAAGGCTTTACATGTGCTAAAAGGCTTTTAAAAAGACCATGTCATTTTGTCAGTGGGCTGTTTAGCAGCAAACGTTTGCTGTATAAAAATCATTATCTGATTTAGTCTTCTATTAGCTTTGTCACCACTCCAGAGAAATGAGATGAACTAATACCATCGCAGTTGCTGTTTTACAAATGTACGATATATGCTCAAAATTAGCAAACACCTCCTTCAGAAGGTCAGGTCTATTCTGATTGTGGCAAAAATCATTAGAAGAGATCTGAGGGCATGGTAATCATCCAATTTCTCTTCAGCTAAAATTATTTAAATATAGAAAAGATCCTTTTCTGAGAAGGACCAGCAGCGCTAGAGACAGCATGTCAAAGATAATGACTTGCATAGCTAATCCCTGTGTATCACACTGCATATTTACCCCTTGATATAATAAGATCTGTGTTCCCCTGAATAAGAATTCATCAACACTAATATCATTGGCAGAAATAGGACACAGAATGTAAATCTTGTAAATAGGTTTTATAAATAATATCAGCAACTTTTTTTTTTCTTTCCATCTAGTCTCCATTCCAAAACCCATCAGTCACAATTCAACAACACAGTAATGCTGGCAATCTGCAGCACAGGTGATATTTTAAAAACCCACCACCTCCAACCAGAGGACATATGCCCAAGTAAGTCCGTTCATCACTGCAACCTCCTTCCTAATCTCAGTTTCTGAAACTCAATATCCCTAAGTGAGTCATGGCCTTTCCAAAGCTCAAACTGGACTTTCAAACATCTTTGGTGGGTGCACAACTAGCATATAGAATCATAGACTCATTAAGGTTGGAAAAGACCTCAAGGATCATCAAGTCCAACCATCAACCCAGCACCACCTAACTCACTAAACCATGTCCCTAAGCACCACATCTACACGTTTCTTGAACCCCTCCAGGGATGGTGACTCCACCACTCCCCTGGGCAGCCTGTTCCAATGCCTGATCACTCTTACAGTGAAGAGCCTACAAGAGATAGAATATGTCTGCAAGAGATGTTAATCTACAGCTCCCTGAGCCAAGCTGGCTCAGCGGCAGCTCACAAGCAGTGTGCATTCTGGTCAGCACACACTAACACATAGCTCACTCTCCACATAAAGCTCTCTCCCAAATTTTATGCTTCCCAGCACGTTCCCCTGCTATAATCCACATGCAGGGGATAAGCCAAAAGGCCTCATATTTTCACTTCCAATTGAGGGACCAATCTCAAGGGTTTGGCGGTGAAATCAGGACCTACACTATCCTTCCTCCTTCCCAGTCATCTTTGGTTGAGCTTGCAAAGCCCTCTCTTCTCCTGAGGGAGGGGGAGAAGAGCATGACATCCCTACAGAAGTTCTCCTAGCATAACAGCACCCACATCTACTGCCCTGAAGGACAAGGACAGGTCTGCGTGGTTGTCTCAGGAGCCACTTCCACAGTGACTCTGGTTGAGGCCAAAAATATTAGTGCACCCATTCGTCCAGAGGCCACCTGCACAGTATCCATGGCACTAACCAGTGAGTAGAGAAAAGGAGTAAAGGGTGTTCAGGTGGCCAAGGGCAGACAGGTTTCTGTCACAGGTTCCACACCCTTGCTCTAGAACTTCTCATAACAGCACCGTACTTCTTTGTGCTGCGTGAATCGCAATCCATTTCTCCTTCTTCCTAACAGAAATTACAGACCTGTTAGAAGCATATCAGTAAAGGGAAAGAAACTGTTTGCTGAGGTTAAGGAGATGCGCAGGAAGACAGCTGAGCAAGTTGAAGTGTTTGCTAACACTAATAGTTCAGGTGGTGTAGCAGTCTATTAGAGGAGTAGTACAGAACCTCGTTGCTTAGAGTAATTTGAAAGAAACTGGAAGAGTTTCAAATACAAACATGAGACTATTACCAGAGCAGCACAGATCCTGGACTTTGTGCAAACCTGTCCTACAGTCTCCTTTAATGTGTTTATTTAATTTCTTAGACTAATACAGAATGGCCTAATTTTGTAAGCATTTTGGAAAACTGCAAGAGAATCCATACCCAGGTGATTTGTACATATATTTCACTGTGATTCTCTATAACTCAGCTTTAACTCCATTATTTAATTGCTTTAAGGTAAGGACTGACAATCTTCTGAAAATCCACCAGATGGGTCTTCTGTAAAATACTAACTTTTTAACTTCAGAGGAAAGGTGGGCTGTTTCAACCCACTCTATGTTCCACAGAAATTATATTACCAATTTACAGTTATCTGCACTTAAGATAAATGCTTACTCATCTCTTCACCATACCATGAAGCAACAAAGCTGCTTAATATTCAAGGATCACCTCCTCCAAGCTCAGGAGCGATGCATCCCCACAAAGAGGAAGTCAGGCAAAAATGCCAGGAGGCCTGCGTGGATGAACTCCAGGACAAACTCAAACACAAAAAGGAAGCCTACAGAGGGTGGAAGCAAGGACAAGTAGCCTGAGGGGAATACAGAGACATTGTCCAAGCAGCCAGGAATCAGGTTAGGAAAGCTAAAGCCCTGACAGAATTAAATCTGCCCAGGGATGCCAAGGGCAACAAGAAGAGCTTCTATAGGTATGTTGGTGATAAAAGGAAGACTAGGGAAAATGCGGGCCCTTTCTGTGGAAGGAAACAGGAGACCTGGTTACCCAGGATATGGAGAAGGCTGAGGTACTCAACAACTGGTTTTTGCCTCGGTCTTCACTGACAAGTGGTCAAGTCACACCGCCCAAGTCACACAAGGCAAAGGCAGGGAGTGGGAGAAGGAAGAACTGCCTGCTGTAGAAGATCAGGTTTGAGACCATCTAAGAAACCTGAAGGTGCACAAGTCCATGGGACCTGATGAGATGTATCCACAGGTCCTGAGGGAACTGGCAGATCAAGATACTAAGCCACTACCCATTATATCTGAGAAGCTGTGGCAGTCTGGTGAAGTTCTGGTGACTGGAAAAGGATCCTCCTGAAAACTATGCTAAGACACATGGAAAACAAGCAGGTGATTGGTGACAGCCAACACAGATTCACTACGGGCAAATCATGCCTGACAAACTTGGTGGCCTTCTACAACAGGGTCACAGCACTGGTGGATAAAGGAGGAGCAACTGACACCATCTGCCTGTTCTTGTGCAAAGCATTTGACACAGTCCCACATGACATCCTTGTCTCTAAATTGGAGAGACATGGATTTGACAAATGGACCACTCAGTGAATAAGGAATTGGCTGGATGGTCACACTAAAAGAACACATTGTGTTCAATGGCTTGATGTCCAAGTGGAGACTGGACACAAGTGGCTTTCCACAGGGGTCAGTACTGGAACCAGTGTTGTTTAACATATTTGTTGGAGACAGAAACAGTGGGAATGAGTGTGCCTTCAGCAAGTTTGTGGTGCAGTTGACACGCTGGAGGGAACGGATGCCATACAGAGTGACGCGGACAGGCTGGAGAGGTGGGCCCATGCCAACCTCATGAAATTCAACAAGGACAAGTGCAAGGTCCTGCACGAGGATGGGGGCAATTCCAAGCACAAATACAGGCTGGGAGAAGAATGGATTGAGAGCAGCCCTGAAGAGGAGGACTTGGGGGGGTTTGTTGATGAGAAGCTGAACACGAGCCAGCAATGCGTGCTTGCAGCCCAGAAAGCCAATCGCATCCTGGGCTACATCAAATGAAGTGTGACCAGTAGGTCGAGGGAGGTGATTCTGCCCCTCTACTCCACTCTCATGAGACCTGGAGAGCTGCATCCATCTCTGGGGTCCTCAGCACAGAAAAGACATGGACCTGTTGGAGCAGATATGAGGACAGGCTGAGACAGTTGGGGTTGTTCAGAAAAAAACAAACAAAAAAATTTACAAGACTGTTGAAGTTAAATTTCAGTTAAATATTTATTTCTCCTCTTTTCCCTTCAACCTTTACTTTTTCATTTAATTGTTCTATTTCTGGTTTTGAAGGGCCACAGCTCATATTTAAATATGAGCTTGACAATGCATTTCATTATATCTTATTTTTTGATGGGAATGTAACTACTTCTTCCACTAACTCCAGATCTGAGTTACTGACAGCCCATTCCCAGCATCCTGATTTACTACTAATGATGACACAGTGGATGAGACCGTTCCTAAACACTCGCTAAATAATCAGCAGAATAGCTTCATTCAAAACCTCATCTCCTTGTCATTGTATAATTTTTTTCACTTTTTTTTTTAACGCAACACATCATTGGTTTAAAGGACAAAAAAAAAAAAATAAACCAAACTCACTCCTACCTCAGGTTTCCTCCCACTCTTGCTGCATTTAGCATTGCAGTCAACAGCACACTGAAGCCTTTGTGAAACCATCCTTCAGGATAGCAACAGATAAAGTCATTATAAATTCTAAATATAGCGTTCTAGATATAAAAATTTAAACAAGTTACATAGAATTATTATTAGTATGCATATTCTTACAAATCAATACTTACTTTGAACAAGAAAAATAGCTGTAAAAGCAAATAGCTAATGAAAGTGTTTCTGTTAAGTGGGTATTTTAATCCACATCAGGACAGCTGGAAAAAGTACCTTTTGAAAAGTGAGAAAACTCAAAGTAATGAACCAGAGCCAACCCGTGTTGCACTTAGCGGACATTGCTGAGAACAAAAAACACTTGCCATTTATTAGCCCACACTTAACCACATATCTCTTCTACTTTATGGCTAAATGGAAACCACACTGTTATTATGCAGTAGCTATTATTTAGCACCTACATTTCAACTTAGTTTAAAATGTAGTCATAGAGGTTCAGGCCTGGGCAAATACTACAGCCATTTCCTCACCACTGCCTCCTGCGGGTAAGGGGAGCTCCACTGAAGACACAGCAAAGGATCCACCAAAGGAGGGATTCAAGCTGAAACTGAACAGTGAGGCGATTCACGATCTTTCCAGAGTAAAAGAATGGTTTATGAGCAGAAGAGAAGGCCCCCAACCAACTCATGAGGGATTTTCTCCTAGCAGTTTTGCTGCTTCACTGCAGCATTACACGTGCCTCAGTTTCACGATGTGTACAGGAGAGCTGACAGCTTTTAGCTTGGTGCTGGTTGACAAAAGATGTTGGTTGTGGTTCAATGACAACAACTTGCTTGTTGCACCCCAGGCACAGGAACGAGGGGCAAGCGAAGATAGGGAAAACATGTCCTCGCATCAGCTGAGCTTTATGTTGGGTTACAGCGCAATGACTCTGTGAACCAGCAACACACACGTAGCCCTGGCCTCCTGGAGTCCCAACAGACACCGATCTTCTGCATCTGGAAAGGCTGCACAGCTGTTCCACATCCTGTAAGAGCTAAATGGCAACATCCATTCTTCCCAATGAAGCATGACGGAGAAGAGAAAACCAGAAATCCTGATCTACCTCCAGAAGGGACACCCATGGCAGGGTGACAGCAGCCATGCACAGCCAGGGACCATGTCTGAAACTTCTGAACTGGCCAGAAGCAAAGGCTGTGCCATAATGAGTCTAACCCAGCACATACGAAACTGAGAAATTTGGGGACCTTTCTTACACCCCATCCAGCGTTTGTCTTCTCAGCCTACTTGTGGCTTCATCGGGCGAGAGAAAGCTCTGAAGCCCCTGCTCTCAGTGCTGCTCGGCAGAGAGATTTGGCTGCCTGGGACCAGCATGTACCCACCAGCCCAATGACAGCAGGCTCAACACTAACAAACAACAACAACAACAACAAAGGCTTTTAAATGAGTCTGCACCAAAACCTTTCAAGAAGCTTTTTTCTTGAAGGGTTTAAAAATCAATAGAGCAGTGCTCTTCCTGTAAATACTCATTGACAGTACAGGACAGAAGTACAGGTTGCAATGGGAAGAGAGGCAGAAGGCCAAATTCATTCCTGATGTAAGCAAAGAGGTCGTACAGAGGACGGCAAAAACCATAACCTCTCCTTATGTGTCTGAATCTGACCCACCATGATCAACATCACTGCTGCTGGTCACTCAGAGAAGACCATGGTGAGATTCAGGCATCTAAATGAACCAATAAACACCGAGAAAACCTGAAATGCGCTGTTTATTCACTAGGTGATTTAATTATTCTTTTAAAGAATAGTTGCAGCCTTCATGGGATATTTTCAATTAATTCGAATGGTTTCTGAAGTGCTTGCATACGCTCCGTTCCTCTGATACAACTCATCTGCAGCTGAGGGAAGCCTCCACTTACAAGGCTACAGCACTCCTCTTTGTCAGAGTTAACAGCAATTCCTACCGCTGACATTCAAGCTGTCAGTCAGACAGACATTTGCTATAAACATCTTCATTTCCTTTTCTTTCTGCAGACACCTTTGAACAGCACCACCTCACAATTCATAAGCCGCACTAGTGCAACATCTCTCTAGACAGTCTCAGATACAATTAAATGCCTGTTTAGCAGCTTACCAACCTTACAGCAGTTGGTTTATTTTCCCTCTTCATTGGAACAGAGCAAGCAAGAACTATTAGACTATCGTGTAACTTCTCTTTCAACCCAGTGGCATAAAATTAAATGACTTTCACTTCATCTTTCAGATACACTAATTTATATCTGAGAGTTTTGTGAGGCTACTAGGCAAACAACCACTGCACACAGATTTCTGAAATCAGGACAGCTCAACTCGCCAGGGGTTAACCTGTTCGCGTACCAGGGCCTCAGCCTTTCTGTTGCTTAAGAACTGTTTAATTATGTATACCAAGTGCAATAGCTCCAGCAGGAAAGATTAAAACAGACTCTTACAGCCTAATGTGAAGACATCTAACCAGAACATCGCAAGGCTGCAGACCAATGTCTCCCATATTCACAGGAGTATCATAAGAATCAGGGTAGGAATTTCATTCCCCAAGAAAATACATAAAAAAATACATCTGAAGGGTCTCAGTTACACACTGAAGTGACATTTGAAAACAGCTTTTATATGAAACAGGATTACCTGTTCCCAAATGTCTCATGAAGTGCTTAAAAAGTGCTTGGATGCTTTTGAAGTACCAAAGAGAGTACGCAACATGTACACCGAGTGGTATTTTCCACTTGCATGGAACTAATAAGGCCCTTTAACTTAAAATTGATTTTCATGGGGAACAAAAGCCCTCAGAGCCAACCATTTAGGATGCTTCACGGCACCCCTCATCGTTTATTCCATCAGCAGCTTGTCCTCAATACATAATGATTAAGAATACATTTTTGAAACACTCTCAACATAACCCAGAAGTGATAGAGGACATCCTTATGTTACATATTTTTATTTCTGCAGTATAACCTGAATTTAGCAAGTTCCTTTGACCAACCCACCTGAATCCTGGCAACTTTGTCAAGCCCCATCAGGACTGTTGTAGCATTCAAAGTTGGCGAGTGGTTTGATAGTAATAGTTATGGAAGCAGGGGGAAAAAACCTCCACACAACAAAACCAAAACCCATCCCCATTAATCAAAAAAAAAAAAAAAGAAAAAAGAAAAAAGGTAAAAAAAAAGGCAAAAAAATGAAAAAAAAAAAGAAAAAAGAAAAAAGGCAAAAAAAAAGGCAAAAAAATAAAAAAAAAAATGCTAGAGAACACACAACCCCATTTCCAGCAGAAAGCCCAAACCACCTTACTCCTCCTAACAAATACATAAATATGCCATGGTGGGGGATGCACAGACAGCAGCAGCAGGCGTGGAGGCAGTCTGCAGAAGGAACCTGCTCCCTCTCCATCCCCAGAGAGGACCGAGGCCTCGCAGAAAAGGGTGACCCTGAACTCAGCGTATGGGGCTACCACGTTCTGACTGAGGCTGCAAGCCCCAGATGGCACCGGAAAATCAGCAATAGCTTGGCACAGCTTTTCTCACTTGTGCTGCTCGCTCTTCACCTGACGACTGTAGCATTTCCTTGTCCAAGGACTGTAGCAACACATTCGCACCAACCTGAAACAATCACGCATATGAACGTGCAGTTCTCTGCAGAAGGTACTAAAATTATTTCTTTTCTTTTTCTTATTCCAGCCAAAATTTGTTTAAAGAAAATGACACTTTCTATAAATTAATGGAAAGCAAAAAGAATTTACATGGTGGTGCAATCAGATAATGGGAAAAAAACCCCCAAAATACTGTGCATAGAGGAAAGACTTTCTTCTTGTGTCCCTTTTACCACCTCCTAGCAGAAGAGCCAGGCAGCCCTAGATAAAGACCTCCACTTTTTCCACCCTTTCTACCCATCATATCAAATTTCAGAGAGAGAGGAAGCATCTACAATTTTATTTTACATGCCCTCTGGAAAAATAAGATAGATTTCTCAAGCAACAGCAACTCTTGAGGTCTCTTTCATATCTTTTCTCTTGCACATAGATGCCTTCAGGGAGCTCCCGCGCCCCCCTTTTAAGCCCAAGTACTGATTTAAAAATCAGGAACTCCAGGCTGACGAGCAGCAGATTCCCAGAAGCCCAAAATATATTAACACGAAGCTCTCCAGCAAGGTCTCAGAACTTTCCAGCCCAATTTTTTTTTTATTTTCTGTAATTTAAGGTGAAACTGCTACAACTAGAACACAGGCACTAAGTGGACAGTAATGTGCACTGGGCTCTCGGAGCAACCTTCTCTAGACTCCGTTAACTCTGTACTAAGAGCTGCATTTTCCATACCATGTTCACTGCAGGGATTCTATTAAAAATTAAAACAACAAAAATATAAAACGCTGCACAGAGCCAGTATAAAAATTATGGTAACGGAGCATGTGTGCTCATTTAGTGTAACTTTTTATTAAAGCTTAAACAAATTCTAAAAAGCAAACTACTACCAAAGCAGCAAAATACTTGCATGGACCTTACCCCCGTACCACACTGCAGTTTACTGCATTGATACATTCTTTTTTGAGCCCTATTTTAAGTGTTCAGCAGCAACATGGCACTGACCAAGCACCGCAGTTCCCTGAACACATCCATTTCAACTGCAGTTTTCTTCTGAACATCCAAGCAGTGTAGGTTGCTGGCATTCACATTCACAGAAAGCAAAAGATCAGTTATATTATATAAAATAACATATGCATATTATATAAAATAACACCTAAAGTTATTGAAATTTCAGCTGTGCCTCATTTGCAGACCACCATAGACTGGAAATGATCTTAGTGGATCGCACCAGCCCCTCAAAACTGGATGCTCAACCTCCCATCTGCCTGCACACAGCGAGCGCGGAGAGCAGAGCGTGTTGCCATCAGTGAACGCGTTATCACCATCAGCTGCTCGCTGATCCCTAGCTAGCAAATATTGAGAGAGCTCTGGGCTACCCAGTTTTCCATCAAGCAGAAAACCTGCCAAGCACAGCCAGCGTTGCACGCTCTGTCATTAGGGGCATTCCTTACTCAGGAGATTTAGACGTGCTAACTGCTGCAGTCCAGAGAATACCAGAGTGCCATTTGTTCAGAGCACAGCACACTTCAGAGCACATTATTAAATGCCAGAAAGTTCAATTTATATCTGATACAGAATATCTAGGTTGGCTGTCAGAAATGCAGGTTCGTATTGTTTCATAAGAACATAACTATGTTACTTGCAATATAAATCCCGTTTCTACACTTGCTTCATCTTTTTGTGCTCAGATCTGTAGCTGAATTCAATAGGTCAGCCCTGGAAAGTACTGATAAGTCGCGGTTCATGCTTAATTCCTATTCAAACCATTAGGTCAGCCCTGGAAAGTACTGATAAGTCACGGTTCATGCTTATTCCTATTCAAACCACAGCATGCCTGAGCATTCCCTTCTAAGGACCTGGCTCTCACAGTGATGAATGCTGTGGCGATTCAGTAAAAAAGCAAATGCTAAGACGAATAATACATAAAAACAGTTCTCAATAGTGAGTATCTCATGACATTTTGGGCTCTCACAGTGATGAATGCTGTGGCGATTCAGTAAAAAAGCAAATGCTAAGACGAATAATACATAAAAACAGTTCTCAATAGTATCTCACGACATTTTGCACGTACTCTGTATGGGCTAGGGAAACAGAAAGATAACAAATGAAATCGCTTCCTGAAGATGTTTCAGCTGGTCAGTGGCAAAGCCAGCAACAATAAAAATATAAGCTTGCTGACTCTTCTTCCAGCATTGAAACGACCATGTGCGTGCATAATAAGTACTACTGTGAGCTCTCTTCTTTATCCCTTTTTCCACAGCCAACATAAACCGAACCAACCTGAAAAGCTCAGGTTAAAGGACAACAGCAAGTCAAGAGTAAAGTGCATTTGTACAGCAGAACAATTCTTTTTGTCAAATACAGAAGAGCACTTAACTGCATCAGCTCATGAAAGATGTCTCCAGGAGCAAGGTACATCACTACTTCTGTAAAAGATGTGAACAAAACAAGAAGGAAAATAAACGGAAAACCGAAGGGCTTTGACTAAGATCTTGTGTCGTGGTTCTGGTTGGTTGTTACTTTTTAAGAGAGATCCTTCTCCTGTAAAGAGCCCTTGAAAGTGAAAAAGCCCAAACAATCTCATGTCTTTTCTCTGTATTGGTTTACAGGAAAACACATGAAAACTGTGGAAAATGTGATTACGTAAGCTTGAGCTGGCACCAGCTGCATCTGACAGTGCATTGACTTGTCTCCATGTCACTTCTGCGAGTCCTCCTTACCAAGCCCTATCCACAATATAAGGTCCAAAGTATCTCAGCTCATCACAGCAAGGGCACTTCCAACACATAAGCGTGCCCTGCTGCAGTGTCCTGAC
Source organism: Pterocles gutturalis (assembly GCF_000699245.1). Lineage (NCBI taxonomy): Eukaryota > Metazoa > Chordata > Aves > Pterocliformes > Pteroclidae > Pterocles > Pterocles gutturalis. Next base: position 42,391 of record NW_010133718.1, on the reverse strand, counting down.
TTAGCTCCCCTGGCAATGAACAACAGTCTAGTTAAAAGGGTCTTAAAGGATAATAAGCAGAGGCTGATCAGTCCCGCATAAAAGTTCACCCTTTATAGACAAGGACAAAGCAGAGAGAAAACAAATTAGATGTAGGTTAGCTGGTCTTATGACATCACAGACACTTTCTCCAACATTTCATCACCAAAGTGTGACCACTGGGCCACCCTAAGCACAGAGAAGCACGTCGAAGGCCTCACCTTAAAATCTGGGATTGCTACATCCTTATTAGAACACAAGTGCTCCCAAGACATTCTGAGGGAGACCAAAGCTCTGCATACATATTTTGCAGTTCAGGGTAATGTGTTCTTATAATTGCAAAAAGCAGTCAATTACCTGGATGAGAACAGGAAAATCAGGAAATTTTTATCTAAGGTTTGGAACTCAAATAGTAAATTAGAGATGGTGAATATGGCAAAATGCTTCCGTGCATTTTTGCATCCATTTGTGGTATGCAAAAGCTGTTTTGTTTACTCAGTTACAATATATGGTAGGCAGGCAAATTGCCCAAGTTCAGTCTTAGGCTTGTCCTCTCAATTCTTCCATCAGTATGGGCAGGACTAAACCACATTATCTGTTCTGATGTCCATCAGGAACCACTCATCAGACCTTTTAGCATCTCTTACGTAGCACCACAAACACAATCATCTTAGCTTGGAATTTTCCCCAGCACTGAGGGGAAGCACTTTGCCATTGGCACTATTATTTTTCCTTTAACAGAGCTCTTGGTTTTGCATCCAAGTCTGAGAAATAATAACAACAGATGGAATTTGAACTTTATGTTGACACTGTGACAAAATCTTCGCACTCTTGACTGACGATTCACCCCAGTTTCCATTTCTGAAAGTGCTTTCATGTAGATGTACTGTGAGTTGAATGAAGATCCTATCATGGTTGCAGTTGCATTTATGAACCCTAGCAGCATCCCATAAAAAGAAGAAAGAGTAGCGTTGTTACAACACTAAAATAACAATCTCCTTTCCTTTTTTTTTTTATATATAAACTACCAGGAAGTACTGATAGCTGAGTGTCCGAGTGGAAACCATAACGAGTGGTATCCCTCAAGGATCCATACTTGGACCAATACTATTAAATATCTTCATCAATGACACAGGTAGTGGGATCGAGTGCACCCTCAGCGAGTTTGCAGATGGCACCAAGCTATGAGTGGTGCAGCTGGTACTCTTGAGGGAAGGGATGCCATCTAGAGGGACCTTGACAAGCTTGTGGGCCCTTGTGAACCTCATGAAGTTCAACAAGGCCAAGTGCAAGGTCCTGCACCTGGGTGAGAGAAATCCCCAATATCAATACAGGCTGGGGGACGAAGGGATTGAGAGGAGCCCTGCAGAGAAGGACTTGAGGACAACTTGTGGATGAAAAATTGGATATGAGCCTGCAATGTGTGCTTGCAGCCCAAAAACCCAACTGTATCCTGGGCTGCATATAAAGGAAGCGTGGATGACAGATCAAGGGAGATGATTCTCCCCCTCTACTCTGCTCTCGTGAGACTCCACCTGGAGTACTGTGTCCAGCTCTGGGCTAGATGAAAGCTATGGTCCTTTTAGAGCAGGTCCAGAGGATGGTGACAAAACGGTCAGAGGGCTGGAACACGTCTCCTGTGAAGAAAGGCTGAGAGTTGGGGTTGTTCAGCGTGGAGAAGAGAAGGCTCTGGGGAGACCTTATTGTGGCCTTTCAATATATAAAAGGGCTTATAAGAAAGATGGAGAGGGACTTTTTACCAGAGCCTGTAGTGGCAAGACAAGGGACAATGGTCTTAAACTGAAAGAGGGTAGGATTTAGATTGGATATAAGGAATAAATTCTTTACAATGAGAGTGGTGAGGCAGTGGCCCAGGTTGCCCAGAGAAGCTGTGGATGCCCCATCCCTGGAGGGGTTCAAGGCCAGGTTGGATGGGGCTTTGAGCAACCTGGGCTAGTGAAAAATGTCCCTGCCCATGGCAAGGGGGGGTTGGACTAGATGATCTTTGGAGGCCCCTTCCAAACCAAACAATTCTATGATTCTATATATATGGTCAAATCATAGGTAGACACTGTCTGGAAGGGACAAGGGAGTAAAATCAGCACTGCTCACATACATACTGCTTTTATATATGACAGCACAATCTTGTTACAAAATTGAATTTTGAAACATTTTTTTCTGTATTCATTGTTATGACTATGACTCAGAAAACACAAACTATGCTTGAAACACCATAGCGGTGTCATAATTAGTAGCAATCCCAAGCCAAGACTGTGGTAACTGTGAATGATGCAATCCAACCTGACAAAGCACTGAAACCTACAGATGATTTACATGTTCCCAGCACTTCACCACTGCGCTGGGGGACATATAGCAAGGCACATCGGGCAGTACTGACACCTGGACATCCTTTCAGATCAAGTGGCTCCTGGATATATTCCCCAGGACAGAAGTAACTGTGCCCTTGAACATCCACCAGAAAAATACAGCTTTCCTTTGAGGCAGACATAAATTGTAAACATGAGGTATTGCAGCCAAACAAGAAATAAGAGCATGCACAGCATAGAGTTTTGCACTTAGCAGCACAGGTGGGTTTCTCCTGACTAATTATTTTGATATCTCTCTCATTACAGACTTCCAATATGCCTGTAACAGAATTTCTGACCTGCTGCACCCGAGCACTGCTGCGTCCCACTCCAGTTTGATGCATAATAAAAAGGGCTGTTTGCTGCAGTAAGAATCAAACCACTACATTTTACACACCTTAATCCCACAAATGTCCATTTCAACCTTTCAGCATAGATCCATTACTAATGAAAATGCACCACAGTTCATTTTATTTTTAATTTCTGAACAATTTTATGATATAAATTTATTTATATTATTTCTACATTCCTGTTGTATCAACTACAGCACCAATTGTCACTCCCGCTTAAAAAAAAAATTAAAATAACTATTAAGCCTCATCAAATAATATAAAACAAACAAATGGTAAAATTTGAAATGGAAGTATGCTAGCATTGATAGAAGGAAATATTGTGCCACAAACTACATTTTCTGGAGAATCAATGTGAAAAAAAAAAAAGAAAAAAAAAGAGGTTTGGGAATTTTGTGTGAAGTAGAATTGCCAAATCTCCAGCCTTCATGGGATGGCTGGCCACCTCCAGGTCCCTCCACAGGGAAAAACAGATATATATGCACCATTTAGGAAAGCAGAAAACAAAGCTGCCCCATCATGGTCTTCACCACGGGCTGCAGGGGAATCTCTGCTCCAGCACCTCCTCGCTTTCCTTTCTTTACTGGCCTTGCTGTCTGCGTAGTTGTCTCTCTCACATCCCGCTCCTCTCTCCAGTGCAGGTTCTTTCCCTGGCTGCTGAAGAGCTCCCAGCTCTTGGGGAGGCAATGCATGCCTTCTCCATGTGCTGGGCCCCTCTTAAATGTGTTATCACAGAGGCGGATACACCACTGCCAACAGGCTCGGCCTTGGCCAGAGGCAGGTCCAACCTGGAGCCAGGGAAGCCGCCAGCAGCTTCTCACAGGAGCCACTCCTGTAGCCCCCCATTCCCCTGCTACCAAAACCCCACCAGACAAACCCAACACAACTGCATCGCCACAAAAAAACATTCTTGAGAAATCCACCAACAACTTAAACACGAAAACACGTCGGAATAAAGTAAGTAGTGTTAATTTTGCAGTAGTCAAAAGCATCTAAACCTGAATCTTGCTTACACAGATTTCACAGGGAAATTAGCCTACATGTGAAGCATAAGTAATGAGTAAATCTTGCAACTTACTAAGCATGACTACCCCATCCCCAGCAGGTTATGCAGAGGTCAGCAGACAGTGTCAGTGCATCTCCGGTGGTACAAGAAAACAATTGGTTACTTCTCTCTGAAGAGACGACAGCTTCACAACAGACATCAGTCACCAAAGAAGTCACCCATAAGGTTTGACCGGCAGTTAGCAGGCAGAGCCCAGCACTTGACATAGTGCCAATGAACCTGACTGCTTCATCCGATAGAGAACCTCAAATGTCTACGGTCAATCTACCCATAGCCTTTGGGGGAGCAACCCATCCCCAAACTGTCCTCTTGAGAAATCTGTATGGCCACTACCCATAATACTAAAAACAATACCCATGGGGGTTAAGACACGAAAAACCTAAAACACTAATACACAGGCACTGAAATAAGAAAACATAGGTAAGACATGTTTTGCACTACTACATAGCCTGAAATATGTTACTTTGACCAAGAGAAAAGTGATGTGACTCCATAAGAGTACACTGACAGCACCAGAGGAATAAAGCCACTGCCAACACACACCACACTTCTCCTGTGCTGCTGGCTGGGCTTAGGTTCTTTGGTGCAATGCAAATATAAAAACAGAAGAAGTGTTTCACAGAATTTTATGTATGGAAAATTCATACTTTGAGACCATTGTATTTCTCTTTTCATATTTCATACATATGTTTTGTATGGTGTAGGAAGAAGTCTTCAAGAGGCTAAGAACTTACCCACTTAGAAAAAAAAATATTTCAAATGGTGATCCTTTTCATATTGACACTTGTGTTCCACACTAACTTCTTTGTCTAAAATGAGTTTATCCAATATGCAATTTGATTATGTTAAATTACTGAAAGGGAGTGTAATATGTAGGTTGGGAATAATAATAAAATGGCTACTGCAATTTAAATTCTCAACACTCAGACTTCTTAATATCTTTGCTACACCTTCATTGTGAAGACAAGGTCCCCTGGTTTTAGCACTTTTAATATTGTGAAAAATTAAAATATTTTCTTTGGAATCGTTTTCTCACAGCTGAAAGAAAACTGATGGGAGCACTTTTGGTGAGAACAGGGACATTTCTGATTTAGTACCAAATGAACTTTTCAAAAGCTGGGGCCATCCAGAAGTTGTCCTCTCTAAGCAGCATACATTCTTTACACAGCTTTACTGTCCTGAAGACTACAATGAGTATGATCCCCACCTCCATGATGTTTAAAACGGGCTAGTAGTGAAGCTATTGGAGTCCTTATCAAGGGTATCTGCATTTCAGATATTCACTCAAGCAGTAGCACCAGGCTAATGCAACCCAAAGCACTGAACAAATCATGCGGGTCCCAAGAAACATATTCATTTATGGTGCCATCCACTAAGGGTCAAACAACAAGGAAACACGTATAAAGAAAGAGGATGTCTACAGATGAGCAAACAGCATAGGTTAACGTGAGTATTAGACGTCACACCAAACCACAACCCTGAAACTTCTTCAGCCTCTCCACGTTCATACTGTATTTCCACTATAAGAGCTTTAATTATCACAAGTTAATCACATCCCCGAGGCATTACAAGGCAGCAGGCAATGGCGGATGCCTCTAATCCCTCTGGGGTGTAATTATTTCATAACCACTACACTTCAGGGTTATTTGATTGCCGTTATGGAAAATTTTATACTCTCTCCTTTCTCAACCCAAGCCTCTTAAAATTAAATACATCTCTGACCTATTTTACGCAATCCCCATTCTTTCCCTTAACATGCAGTGCAGGACTTTGTTCTTTTCTTTAGACAGTAGAGGAAGGCTAATCGTTTTTTTTTCTCCTTCTCACTTCATGACATATCCAGCACAGTGTAAGCTACTTGGAGGCAGCATTTTCAAAGGTGACAGACTGGTTTTGAACAGAGATTTATTCACTGCTTGATTTAGGAAGGATTATGATCCTCAGCTTCACAATGAAAAGTTTATAAAATACTTGTGGCTGTAAGAAACCAGGGTCAAATACATGCAGACGTTTTCAGCTATAGCTTAACACCTTTCTGGTGGAAGGGACTTTTGATGTGATGACTTGTACCTCTCAAGGGGCTTCCATATAACAAGACAAAACAGCACGTGGCTCAACATGAACTTTTTTTTAAAATTATGAAGACCTTCTGCTTTGTCCATCTCCAATCTCAAAATCCCGAAGGAAGAGTCACCAGAAGAAACATAAGCAAAAGAAATCTCACTGGAGGAAAAGACCTTTCTACCTTTAGGGATTGCCAATGGCAGATGAATGGGCACAACCAGGCCAAAGTCAAGGCTTTCAGATCAGGGCATTGCCATTTCTAGGTCTTTTCAGTACCTGTCTATGCAGTTCTGACAAAATCTGCGAACTAAAAAAAATTGCAGTGACAGTTCCCACATTGACACGCATACTAGAGCGGTAATTGGCAGCGCTCTCATGGCCTTGATGGGGCTGACATCAGACAGCGTTCAGACGTCAGCAGAGGACAATGAACTAGACTGTGTTTGATCTGATGATGCTAAAAATATCATTCTTCCTGTTAAAATTTAAAGACCTCACAAACTGCTAATATTTCAGGCTTTCTTCTCCCTGTTTAACAGGGCAACGAAAGAAAAGCAAAGGGGTGAAATAAAAGGGCAAAAAGTACATTTCAAACTGAGTCTGCCTGCTCAGCAAGAACCCAAGCAAGAATGCTGTCGCTCTTTGGCAGAAGCAATAAAACAATCAATATAACTGTTAGATGTCATTAGATGTCAAGTACCTTAGCCAAATCCTATGGTATCCACCATCTGATCTTGTACCCTGACATTCCTCTCCCTCTCAAGAGCACTTTTGGAGTGGGACTCTGAGCAAATGCTTTCCCTTGCACTAGTCAGCAATAAGGCACTGACATTTTAAACTATACAGAGCCCAAACATCTGACAACTGCCTCTTGCTAGCAGTGTAGCTATCCAGCATGGTAGTGAACAGATTTATCCAGCATATTTTATTTATGTGATATGCCAACTGGATGGTTACAAATCCTGTTTTTATTTGAATTTCCCAGTTTCAAGGCATCTATTCGGACACTGAGAAAATCTTAAATATTTGGGACCTTAAGAGTTCTAATTTTCAAAAATTACACTCGAGTTTCCTTTCTAAACTCATTGAGGGCTCCAAGGCATCATATCTTCACGATACCTAGATATCTAACAAAAATCTTCGGGGCTGAGTTTTTCAGAGGGGCGTTTTAAAATTCCGGCTACAGGATAACCCTTTATCTCTTCTGCTCTACTGACTGTTTAAGTTGCCACCCAAAGTGTTTAGTGTAAACTCTGCAGTTCAGATGCCAAGCTCTCTCCTCTAAAGAGGACTGAAGCAAGATGAGAACAAAACTGCTGCTGGGAAGGTAATTTGTCTGCACCAGTTCTCCAGGGGTAAACTCAGACTCATTAGACAGAAGCAAATAAAAAAACACTGTCTGCAGTTCATAGTTTTCTTTAATGTACTGCTAATAAATCTCCTATAGATATCTTACAATAAGATTTCAGATAAATTAGGACAATAGGGGCAGAGACTTCATTATTTCAAAAATAATGATCTAGCCTATGCAATGTGGACTATGAAGCAGGAATCTTTAGTGAACTGCGTTAAAGTTTGAAAAAGGGATCTATCGATGACTTTTAAAAGTCCTTCCATTTTCGGTTCTCCAGTGACTTCTTGATGCATTTCTAGAAACATCAAAATGAAATACTGATCTCCTTGAGAATGGAAACATTTTCTTTTAAGATTAATGATGAAAACACAGAAAAGTGCTTGAGTTCACTGCCTTGCAAATCCCTACCAAAGTAAGGTTCATGCTGTCTCATTAACTGGCTAAAACATGGTGGGATGGGGCCAGTTTTAGCTACATAAATATATATCAACTTGGTATTCCAGGAAAACAGCAGCACTGATAGTTTTCCAAATCATGAAAACTGAAGGTCTTATCTTTCAAATAGCTCCAGCTTCCACAGAATTACAAACACCACTCTAGAAGCCTGAAAATAACACTTTATCAGGTTGTGGGTTTTTTTTTTTTACTGCTCTGATTTAGTTATTTGACACTGTTTCTTTCTCCTCCAATGGAGCACAAATGGAGAGAGCTAATCTGGACAGAAAGAGCTCAACACACTAGTAAAAATAAATTATTCAACAGGTTTATACATAGAGCCTTCAGCCTCTATGTAATTGCTTTGAATCTAGCACTGAGAGGGTAAAAGACATTTCACTTTCATTAAGCAAGTGCTGATTTGAATGGCCTGATTTGGCGGGGCTGCCATTGTTTAACTGGGAGCCAGTCCTAACACCATCACCATAACAACTTACCATCAGAATTGCTATCTCTGGCAGTCTCAGGGGAGAGGGATGGACTGGGAAGAAATGAAGATTTTAACCATCTATGCAAAGCACATGCAAATACGGAGGGGAACCTCAACAGAAGCAGAACTCGCAGAAGTTTGACCAGAAGACTTTGAACTCAAACACTGTCACAGTAGAAACTTCCACCAGTACTTCAATACTTTGAGGGGAAAAGAAATTAAAAAAAAAAAAAAAAAACAGAAAGCAGCTGTTGGAATTCAGCATCATCTCCTCTTTCTGTTTGTGCCCAGCCTAAACTGTAGGAGAAACATTTATTAGTTTCTTCTAAAGCACAAGTTCTCATTTAGGAATATAAAGCATTGATCATTTCATACTATTTGCTACTGAAGAGCAGCGACTTGGCAGTTAAGAACATTTAAGACCTTGTGGAGTACTTAGATGTGCTGGCTGCGAAGTACTAGGGACCAAGATGAAGAGGAGATAGCTGGTAGAGGTCAGCTCCACAAGCCAAAATGCTGGTTCAGAAACACAGTCAATCAATCCCAGCAAGCTGCAATCATCTGCTCCACTGGCTTTACACAGCACTTCCACAAACCTTTAGTTATTCAAACCTCAAAGTCACTTAGATATTCAGATTTCTGTCACAGGCAAATTAGCGATGTTTTTAATTGGTGTAGCAGAAAGAATATAAGCTTTTTTGTTAATCAGGATTACAGCTACTATTTCATTTGATTTCCAGGTCTAGAGGAATAAAAGAACACTTTGTTTTGTATTAAAAATTATATCTACGTGATAAACCATATATGCATCTCAAGAAATCCAAACCATTATGACCCACCAGGAAGGGAACGCCACTCTGACTTTACAAGACAGCAGTAATTAAAGTATTATAAGCATCTTCCCTTGGGATAGGGCTCCATCTCTGCCCAACTCAGAACCAGGACTGAGCTCAAATCATGGGCCATTAGGCTAAGTGCTGCACAGGCACAGGGAGAAAGGATGCTCCGCTCCTAAAGAATAGATGGAAAACATGCACAGAGGATGCTAGAGGGGATGTGGTAATGCTAACAGACTTCTGCAGAGCTTTTTTTTTTTTTTTTAAATGCTTTAGAAGTTAAGGCTTTTAACTTAAGTAAGGTAGGGCAAAAAGAAACATCAAATGCAAAAGAATGAAGGGAAGCAGTCATAGACGAGAGGCTACAGGACAAAAACATTTGCATGCACAGCAGGAACTGACTAGCTAGCTAATAGAGCAAAAGGATAGGTTAAAGGCTAGACTTATTCTGCCTAGATACAAATACAGTGAGTGAGGTCTTCAATTTATTAATGCAGATTTATTCTGGTGATGAAAGAACAAAGAGGGGGCTGCGCGGAGGGGTAGAGCTCCTCCAGCAGTGCTGACCCTGGGGGTCTCCTCCCGAGGTGCCTGCCAGTGGAAACCCTGCCTGGGACACGAGGCAAGCTTCAGCCAGGACGGGATACTCACCTAGTGAGTTACCTGATACTTCAAAACTTACAAGAACTTTATTACGACCTTGAACTTATAAGATTATACAGCTTAAGTGCAGAAATGCTTTCATGCAATACTAATATGACTTTATTTTGATTCAAGGATAGCAACTTCTAGGAGCATCTTCATTTCATTTTTACTATTTTTATAGTATCTTGGTTTTCCTTGGCATCAGAACAGAAAGAAATGCCAAAGCCTTCTCAAAAACAAAACACAAGTTGTTTTCTGGCAAACTGTACTAGCAAGAAGCCATCCCTGATAGAGGAAGGGAATGATACGTGAAAAGCAGGGTTTTGATATTTTTCATTGAACAGACTGAGGCAGAGTGAAGTCAACCGAATTGAAGAAAGAAAGAAAAACAGAATCCCAGATCTGTGAAATTTCTCTCCACTACTTACATCACAGGATATTTCCCCCTCTTTTCAAATATGATAAACCCTACAAACACGCACACTATATTAATATACTGTACCTATGCAAAAATGAGACATATACACATGCATATGTATGCACACACCTGTATGTTATACAGGCAAAAATATTAATATTGTACATACATATGTAGCCTTTACTAACAGAGGACACTTTCTGTACTGCTTATATCTAACAGGCCAATGCTTATTCTTCTTAAATTTCCTCTTCCTGCTTAATTTCCTAACACATTAATATTCAGAGATTACGTATAGAGGATTTAAACTCAAAACAACTAAAAAAAATATAGCCCAGTCTTCTGCTGCAAAATCGTGGAGAGAATTTATACTACTGCTGGACACATCCAGGAGGATTCAATAATCAAAAGGTAAAATAATTTACTGTATAAAGCAAATTAGAGCAATGCCCTAGAGTGATATCAGCAGCTGCCAGCCCCTTCCCACAAGCTGAGACAGAATGTGCAAAAGGTGGTTTTACATGTGTCTAGGAGGGGCTACAGTCTTTATTTTCACAAATCCCTTTTGCCTGTTTTCAGAAGTGCACCTAGAGAACCATAGACGGGTTGGCCAGGAGGTAGCACAGGAAGGTCTTTTGGTCACAGTTTCCCCCAGGACAGGCTGCCAAGGACAGAAAACCTCCCAGGACATCAGGTCCAGCCCCCCGGTAGCCCAGTCAACACAGCACTGCCCCCCCAGGGAAATTTTCTCTCCCTAGCATATAATTCTCTCCCTACGCTATAAGCCAGAGCCCTTGTCCTTTGTTGTATCATCTGGCATTACCGAGAAGTGCTTGGCTCCATCAGCTTTGCAACCG
>NW_010133718.1:0-31282 GCF_000699245.1 Pterocles gutturalis | reverse complement strand
AAAAATTTCTTACTAATGTCTAGTCTAAATTTACCCTCTTTCAGCTTATACCCATTACTACTTGTCCTATCACTCCACTCACTGATCAAGAGCCCCTCCCCATCTCTCCTGTAGCCCCCTTTCAGCACTGGAAGCTGCTGTAAGGTCTCCCTGGAGCCTTCTCTTCTCCAGGCTGAACAACCCCAACTCTCTCAGCCTGTTCTCATAGGGGAGGTGCTCCAGCCCTCTGACCAATTTCGTGGCTCTCCTCTGGACTCACTCCAACAGGTCCAGGTCTTTTTTATGTTGGGGGACCCACAGCTGGACATAGCACTCCAGATGGGGTCTCATGAGAGCAGAGGGGAAGAATCACCTCCTTCGACCTGCTGCAACCTCTTTGCAACCCTCTGTAGGCTGCTGTTAGACTTCCCCTCTGCCAGGCTCAACAAGCCCAGGTCCCGCAGCCTCCCTTCATGAGACATGCAGTCTAGGCTCCTGATCATCCGGGTAGCCCATGCTATTCAGACTTGAAGCTCTCTACTAACAAGCTTTACCTTCCTCACTACCTGTCACAGCGGTGGCAGATCTCAGGTTTTAACAATCATATTGCCCCAACTTTAAAAACCACACAAGAATACCCTGATTTCTACCATACTGGAGCTGGCCTTTCAGTAAAAACGGATTTTAACTTTTCACTTTTCTGAACCTCTTATGTCACAGCTGACACTCAAGGACACAGTTTTCTTCATTTACAAGAAAATTATTTACGGGGAAATCCAGCAAGGCTCTTCATTTGTACTCGCACAAGTCCTGATCAAAAGCTTGCTAAAGGCACAGGGAGCATATCCAATGACTTTAATTGGTTTTGGATTAAGCAATTAACAATCTTAAAGACAGCTAAATCTGCATTAGCATTTTTGCAAGGAAAAGTCCAATTAGCAGGTAGGAGCACTCCAAAGTAGATTCGGTGTGCTTCAGCAGCTGTGCTGGTAATACACTGGGTAAGATCAAATCCCCTGCTCAGTGTGGTATTAAGGCAGCTCTCAGACTTTGATATCAGCTACTGACTGAATACATATTTTTATTAATGACAGTAAAGGTATCAGTCCCAGCATCTGGGCCAAATTCCAATTTGTGTTGTTATGTTTTGATCTAGATGAATCTTTCCACAGCGCCTTTGCACAGAGGACACTTTTTCAGCTCTCATATTGTTATTAAGCAGCTTTCAGCTTTGAACGCTATACTTATTCAACCAAGAGTGTCTGCATTTCAGTAGTCTGTGCAATTATGTACAGTAAAATCTCTAGAACATTATGGGTATTTATTTCTTTTAAAATTGAACCTATTAGTTAGAAACGTGCCCCATTTCTACAGAGGCACAACCAATTCAACAAATTTAGTTTTGATTTTTTTTTTTAACATTATTACCACTAAATTACTTTCCTCTGGAATTATAGTAGGCTGAAGCAAGATATTAATTTTTTCTGAGACTAAACTGCATACTGAAAGCTACTGGCCACTTTAATTAGTTCAGCACTCCCAAAACCATTAAAATGAAAAAAAGTAAAGGAAACTAAGAATAAGCTGCATGCCACACACTTAATTTCCTCTGAAGCTTCATATTCCAAGTTTGATGTCAAAGATGTTAGTACAATCAGCAAGAACACAGTATCCAAACATGCTGCTTTTGCACAAACAGACAATCTCAAACCATGAATAAAGACAAAGTAACTTAAAAGCCAGGGCACAGAACAAAGACAGCAGCGTGACCTATAGGGAGGAAAAGCACAGATGATATGGAAGGCAGCAGGACAGTTTACCCCTGACAGCTCAAAATATCAAACCTCCCACCCCATTCCCAATATTACAAAGCCACTCCTTGGCCCCAGCATCACTGTGATGTCAAACACCTCAACTGACCGTCAATGCGTGCACTGCCCAGAGACTGGAACACAAGCCTTTTGCCTTTATTTCTTTGAAACTTTGCTCTCAGAGGGTCTGCTGATAGAGCCAGATGTTACCAGGACCGCTGGCACTGTTAGTATTACTGATGCTTCACTTGCCTTGCATACAAAAAAAAAGTAGCAGCAGCTGCTGCTTCTTGAGGACTTCAAATATTTTCAGTGGGCAAACTCCTGTCTAAGCTGAAAGACCTGTTAGCTTTAGAATGGGTCCCCAGTTCCTCACATACCACCCAGGAACCGAGGCAGGCACACATGGACGCTGAGGTCGGCAGCAAACATCCAGATGAAGCAGCCTCCAGGATCCTCCTATACCTACACTTATGCCACGTAATTATAAAGATTCTTTTGCACAGATGAGCTGGAGGAGGCAGAGACAAAATGTGCACATCCTAAGGTGACATTCCCTGCACCATCTCGGAGCAGGAAAGGCCACCAACCTCAGGTTCCCTCCAGTCTTACGTAAGGTGTCAAGACAGTAACTCCGAAGGCACAGCTGGGAACACCGGGACAGACTCTCACTGTGCTTCACACACTTCCTTCAGCTGCCTGCCCTGAGAAAGCACTTGCTGCAGCAATGGAATAACCACCTAAGAAGTGGAGCAAGCTGTCCCCCTGTGCCCCTGCAGTCCATCCGCACGATCTTCCTTTCCCCCAGTGCCCCAGGGCTCCTTTGCAGAGAGCAGCACTACTCCATCAGGCTCCAGAGCATTAAGATCCACTGGAAGCGGGGTAGCTCTGTGCTCCTACACTCAAATGCCACCACACAGCGGCTGTCTTACCTGACGCTGCCTGCCCAGCCAGTCATAATAAACGAAAAAAGGATGATCTACAGCGTTTTCCTCATATTTAAAATTGGCTTTGAGGGACCTATTAACCTGTGCCATTATCCTGTCTCCTTGCTTCTCCACAGAACAAGATGTAATTCTCACGTTTTCATAAATTATCACGATGAGGTATTTCATGAGAGGTTTCATTTTAGCTCTGCACATACGCCGCTTCCAAAAGACATATTTTGTGCATCATCACTTAACAACCAGCACCACTGCCAGTAGATTTGTGGGGTTTATTTGTTGCTGAATGGAGCTCAGTACACAGAATCTGACAAACATATCAACTTCATCAGATGAAATTTTTTTTCCCCCTTCTGTTGCAGTCTGCACTAGCATCTCAAAGAAAATAAATAATAATATTATACAACATTTAGATGCTGGAAACTCCTGACAGCTTCTCATTCATTCAGAGGATGCACTAAGGTAGCTGACTTGGAGAGAACCACTAAACCACAAAGAAAGTCAGGAGTAACAAAGGCAAGGCAGGCTAGCGGTAACATCCGGATTATAACACTGAAAAACAACTTCATGAACGTAGCTGAGCCAAGCAGCTCTACAGCAGCACTGATGAAGTACGTCAGTTCACTGCTGCCACGTCAACGCAGCCAGAACAAATATTCTGACCCACTTTATTAGAGGGCCCCCCCTTTATGCAATAGGTTGGATGCTAGCAACTATTTTCTCTTTAAGAACAAGCAACTCTAGGATGCTATTTAATCAGGCCACCATCTATCCTGTGCATTCTCAAATTATTATTTTCTCTCTGTTTCAAAGACAAGGGGGGAAAAACCACAATGAAAAACACTACAAAAAGGCATTAAAGAGACAACCATTTCTTTATTGGTTGTCAATTGTCACCAAATTCTTTATACACTGGACACAGACCAATGTCTTCTTTATACATTGGACACAAGAGTATCACAACAGCATAACCCATCTGGGATTTCCAATGCCTTTAAGAACTCAGATTTAACAATTTTGAGATGCACTTTAGCAACCACAACAACAAAACCCCCAAAACATCATAAACGTAAATTGAGGTCACTGCATCCCAAATGATTAAATCAGAGTGTTCGAATATTCATACTTCCCCTAGAGTACATCTCTTTGTTTTCGAGTGCCGTCTTGAGACTCCTTGGCAGAGAGGAAGACTACGAAGTGCAGCTGAGCAGCTCTCTTGCCTGAACTGCTCTCAAGACAGCACTTTGAAACAGGAAGAGACAGGACTCAGGAGAACATAAATATCTTATAAGGTGCTGGAACACTCAGTAATTAATTTTTCAGCAAGGAGAAACTTTTATTTCAGCAATGTGTAAAAAATAAATTTCAAATTCCATACCCACTGCCTGGCTACTCATGGTCTGACCCAAAGTAATTGCAGAAATGGAAGAGTACGATCAAGGAACCTGCATAAAAAAAAAGCCAAGAGCCCCTGCTTTTACGTAACCTGATTTCCACAGCAATAGATGAGAGCTGTATTTCCATTACAGAAATATGGAAAATTTTGTTTTCTTTCTGTATGAACCTAAGTGAAAAAGAGCACTCTGTCTTTACTTAGGACAAGAAGAGAGGGTGAAAGATCCTGAAAGCTTTACCTGCTTCAGTGCAGAAATGTTTCTGGGGCAGGTTAGACAAAGCATGAAAGCATTAGCCACACCAAATGGGAATGCCCAATTTTTAAGGGAGCATTACCTTAAAAGTTATGATGAGCCAGATTCAGCATATGATCTGATGGGGAAAAGAGTGCCCCTCTATCCCTCCTCTCCTTCCTGAGCACCGATTTTGCCCGAGGCTCTTCCTACACATCTCTGCTCAAAACATTGCTCTTCCAACATGTGGGACCCCTTGCCCTGTTGCAAGCTCTTCTCCGCAATCCTGAGCTCCCTGATTCACTGACCTGCTATGTCTGCCAAGATCCGGAGGCCAGCTTTGGACATGCACCTAAATGGTTTGTTACACACTTCCACTTTCAGCCAGGAAGCCGCAGAGAATCTGTTTCTTGTGATGTTTCTGGAAAAAATTCTGAGATCAAGAAGTCATCAGATCAGAACATGAATTAAAAAAACACAGAAGTTCCGCAGTCCCTTGATCTCACTGTAAGCAAGAAAGAAATTAAGTTCCTACACCACTGCTGCAGCCCACCACTGATGCAACAGTCCCATAAAGACGATAAACAAGATTGCTTTTCTTAAAAAATGCAATGGTTTTGACATATTGTTTAATTCCACAAAACAGAAAAGGTACTTGTAAAAAAAAAAAAAAGTCATGGGAGGAAGGAAAAAAGCCAACAGAAGTCAAGACTCCAGCTGTGACAACACACACCTGATGCCAGAGGATTGGGTTCAAATACCTGCCCTCAGAGAGGCAGCAAAAGAATTTAAATCAAGGCCATGTGTTGGATGGGCGCACTGCAATACTTGAGCTAGTCTAGGTTTTCATCTCTGGATTTGATAAACACACCACCAGGAACCCAATAAAAATCCTTACTGATACCTTGTACACAAGTTTTCATAAATAGTTTCTTTAAATAAATAAAAAAATCTCATCCTGATATCCCCAAGCAGAGGTACCTCGCAGCATTTGGCTCCTCTGTGAATTATTGAGACATTTTATAATGATTCAACTATTTGTTCAGCTGCTTGCAAACTTACTGAACTAACAATGAACAACAGTTCGTATTAAATATTTCAGATGTTTCCTTCAAAGGTCTCATCCTTAGGAATCCAGGAAGACTACTGATTTCCATTAGGGAAACATTTTGTCAGCAGTAAGTCAAGCTTTGTACACTAAGCATTCCACAGAGGTAAAAAATACATTTCTCGGATCAGATTCCAACATTAGCAACCAATGCTTAAGATCTAAGGCAGGAATGTTTGAGGAGGAAAAAAGAAAGAAAAAAAAGAAAAAAAAAAACCAAAACAAAACAAAAAAACCCAAAACCAAAACAGAACAAACAAACAAACAAACAAAAAAACCCCAGAATTCCCAAACTTAGTAAATACATGTGGACACAGACGGTGAGGTCGCTGGGTTACCAAAGGCAGAATATCCTAAACCAGATGGAACATTCAGTGCTGCAGGTAAAAGCAGACACACTGACTCTCACCTTGTTGCTCTCAGCAGGTACAAACTGCTCGCTACAGGCAGGAGAAAAGTCCTTTTCCAGCAATTCCCAGTCACTCGATTAGGCATTGACCACCATGCTCACCACCAGCTTCATTCTGTTCAGTTGGCGGTGGTGTTTTTCTCTGGGTTTTGTTTTGTTTGGGGTTTTTAAACATCAGAAGCAGCCAGTACTTGGTGAAGCTTTGACTTCACAGAACCACAGAATGTTAGAGATTGTAAGGGACCTTGAAAGATCATCTAGTCCAATCCCAAAATAATCTAGTCCCATCCACTTCATGGATGGCAACACCACAGACAACAAGGGGTTCCTTCTGCACCTCATAGGCACCCTCCAGCTTCAATCTAGGGCTGCGTTTTGACTTTTCCAAGAGCTCTTTTGAAGTGAAATTGAAAGATAACTCAAAATCCGGGTGTGATTTTTATCCAAACTGCTGAGCACCAGGGGGAAGAACAGAAGAACATCTGAGAAGCCCCTTCAGGAGTTAATCCTGGCGAGGGAGCCAGAGGGGTTCCTCTGTGCTGAAGCTGCTGCCTTCCCTGCTAAGCTACTCATTTCCCACAGGATCAAACTGTCAGGTCCTGCGGATACAGAACCCAAAACCATCAGAGCCAAGACAGACAGACTGGTATTTTCTGGACATCTAATTCATACTACTTCAGTGTCTCCAGGGTAATTTTGTTTGCAAGGGGTGTCTGTCTGCTACAAAATCAACCGGAATGAAATTATTTCCAACAGACTCAAAGAGATGGCAAATTGTCATTGTTTTCGTATGGTTTGGATTCAAGGACGGCTGCAAGGTGTAAGCGTAGAAGCTAAAACAGCTGCCTTCTCTCTTGTTACAATCTTCTTCCATTAACCAGTTTCCTAGCCTAAGGACTTTGCTGTTTCTGTTCAAAATACTCTTGTATTGTCACTCTATGACAGTGGCATGGCTGTCATAGAGAAAGCTGGTCAACTGTCGTAATAAGTATGTAAAAAATGAAGACACTAGGGAGAAAATAATTAAAGCAATGGAGCTGGTTTACCCATTCCTACATGTTTTTGTAATTCATTTAGAAAGAAGCATCTCAGCTGCTTGTCCTTGAATGCCTCAGGAAGCTCTCTGCAACTTGATATATTTTAATGGTTTCTCTGGTCATCGACTCTTTTTCTCAGCACTTCAAGTGATGCATCAAAATCAGGGGGGCGAAGCAGTATCCACCCTGGGGTACATGCCCCAGTGCATGACCACGTCTTCCTTCCTTTGCTCTCCCTCAGCCTGGCAGATGAACTCAGTGCTGCTGAGACAACAGTGGCCTAAAGGGCACCCAACCTTCCCTTAATCTCCACCAACGTAAAACAGCTACACCATGAGAATGGTAAGACTCTCAAACAAAACACTTGGGGAGTGGGGGGAACTGCAAAACAGAGTAGGAGCACATAGCTTCAGCATGCCTTCACCTGTGCCTCAGAGGTGACTCAGGACCTCGTTCTATGGCCAAACGTTCCTCAAATATATCAAGTTTATGCAATTAAAGACAACAATGACTGCAGCAGACTACAATTAGAGTTTGCATGCAGCCCGCAAGTGGAGTCAGATACTTTTAAGACTGCTGAAGAACTGCTTTAAGTACTTCTCAGCATCTCTTGCAATTCTAACTCAGCAAATACTCATTTGTTTTAAAAGCAATCTTGAGTCTTAACTCTCTCTCCAAAACACATCACCCTTCCACTTCACTTATCCTTTCTGCCTACTTTTGGCACGTTCTCCTTCAATCCTCTGTTTTTCCTTCAAACACTATCGCCCGTGAACGTCAGACACACACAGGCAAAATGAACAGTTTAGCAAAGACAGAACCAGAGCATAGGCTACTGCCACAAAACTGCTAGCCTGGCACTATTTCATGCTAGTTTGGAACAAGGTCTTTCCTCTGCCCCCTGAAACTCTCAGACATCTCTTAAGTGGGAGGAAGAGAGCACTGCTGATGCTAAATATACCATGAACAATTAATTGAAGTTTCTTTCTTGCGTGCAGAAAGGAAAATTTGTTATAACTCGACATGTTTTAAGTGCTTTCCAATCAAAAATACTTAAAAAAAAAAAACACCCACTTACCAAAGTAGGTGACCTTTCTTGGTATCAGGGCCAAGGAAAAAAGCACTTTGGCTCCATGATTCCAAAGAACAGATGCTTTCACATTACTAAAAAAAAAAAATAAAAATGTGGGTTTAGCCACTGTTTTTTCCACAGATAATTCCAGATACAAGCCAATGGTTGGACTACCTTCAGTGAACAGACAACAGTAGTGCCATTATTGTAGCTCTTCTTCCACGCATAGAAAAAATATAATTAACACAGCTCCAGTTAATTTCACTATTAAGAGCCCAGTGGGGAACAGTGCAAGTGACAAGAACCCAGTGCTGCCGCGGTTTATGTGACATTTTGTACAAGTTATTGAATGAGCTAATTTGTACATAGCTACAAGCCCATGTTTAACAAAATTGTGTGGATTTACTGGTGGGGAAAGGATTTGATTATAGCATCAGTGAATGAAACATTCCCTTTATCTGGGGCACCACCCAAAGAGCTCCTGCAGCCAAGGTCACGCCAGCAAGCAGAGGAGAATTGTGCTCTCAAATACCGAGGTTGTTAAATAGCCTGCACAGCTCTCCAGTTCCAAGTCTCCTTGCTAAAACTGCCAACTAGTACAAGACATAAGGAAAAAACGTGTGAAACAATAACAGAGCCAGAAAGGAAAATTCTTCATATGCAATGGGCACCAAACCTATTGTCATCAAATGGGGAAAAAAAACAACTGAAAATAGCTGGTAGAGGAGAAGAACAGAAGTGACACCTGCAGCACTATACTCTGAGAAGACTAGTACACAAAACCATTTCCATGTAGAGTTTAGACACATAACCACAGAACCATTCTATCTTACTTCAATCTCACAGAACTGCATTTTTACAAAATCAAAACATGAACAAAATTGGAGTTCATCTGCTTTCTCTCTCAACCAAGAAACAGAGCTAAAAAATTCATTAATGTGTTCCTTGATTAAATTCTTCCTCCGACCTATTCCACTCATGCTGCTACTCAAATAAAGCATTAGAAAAATACATATAATATTTTGTCATTTCTTCTTGTGCATGCCACAAGTATGCATGCCTTTGCCTTCAAAGGCACTGAATTATTGGCCCAAAGTACAATTTTGAAACACTTCAATGTAGGGTAATATTAATGAGCTCCATTAATGTCAAAGAAAAGCAAAGTAGGGAGACATCTTATTTAAATTAAGACCTTTGCTCGTTTCCCCCCTCCGTCCCTCAAAGATATGTAGCCTTTGAACTAAAATAACAAGTATACTCAAGAATGAGAATACAATTCTTTGTTAAGCAGACCTGTGCACTTCAGTGTCTGGTTAACCAGCTACTTTTCATTTTCTTCAGTTCATTTAACTTTGGAGAAACAAGGAAAAAGAAGATATAGGACATCAACAACAGCGATAAAGGAAGAAAGAATAAAAGTAATTGCTTCCCCTTGAACATGGTATGACGGCTTCTCATGAAGAAAAGAAAGCATGCTTCAAGATGTCTCAAGCAGAACATGAGATTTTAAATGGAACTTCATTTGCATATTTTCATGGTCCTGCACATGTAATTCTATTTATTGAAGTGAATCCTCCCACTCAAAATTTATCTCAGAGCCTTATGAACAAAGTTCATAATCCTCTGAAGTGACATTTTATTAATCAGGATAGAATAAGGATTTAGCCGAAGGTATAGTACAAAACAACAAAAAAACAACCCACATTGTTTCCTGTGCATTTCATCTACTTCCATCCAAGCTCTTGTCTCTTCCATCTTAATATCAGGGTTCAAGACTGCATCTGAAATAGGCAGAAGCTGCCTCCTGGAACAAGTCAGACTGGCAGCTCTCTACTACTTCACTACTTCATTCTGGTTGGCTTTTAATAAATGAAACAATCCTATGGCTAAAATAATGCTTTAGGCAGAAAGAAAACACCACCAGCATCTTGCCCAAAACAACATGCAAAAGTAAATCACAAACATAGTGAAAATACTTCAAGACCATAAGTTTAAATGTTGACAACAACAAATACACAAAGAATGACATGAAAAAGATGCTGGGGGGAGAAGAGAGAACCGTTTCCAAAAATGCAAGGCATTAAGTGCTACAGCTAGAATAGCATAATCTTACCCTCTAGCTGAACCTTCCCTTTTTATCTCTGTATTCTAAATTTGCTCTGGTTGCCTTGCTAAAAATATACTTTGAAGTTGTCATAACTATTGGTCCTGGCTCGTCTTTTTTCTGCCTCTGGGAACAGCTAAAGTAGTAGATCACTGTAATTAGACTCTGATGGGTGCGAGAGACTGTTTGTTTCAGTTACAAACAGTAACGGAGAAAAGATGAGCCAGAGAGGAAAGAAAACGAAATAAGTTTAAATAAGATAACTGTTTCTGAATATGGCAAAAACTAAAAAAATTAAAAAAAAAAAAAAAAGAAAGATAGCTATAGGCTTTTCACCAAAATCTCTAACTACAAAAAGGGATACAACACACAGGAGTCAAGGCCACCTTTACACTAGGGTCAAGGCCAGCTTTTCCAAGACCAGAAAGACAGATTCGTACTTGTAAAATACAAACAAGAATTATTCTGTGCATGCATTATCTGAATGGGAAGATTTAAGGCATATGGGATAGATAAGAATATATATCATATATACATATATATATTCTTAGAACATAAGATATATAAAAATGTATATCCCTCCTATATTAGGCTTAACAATATAGCCAGGAAAAATATAAAGGTTATTTGTTCACCATTACTCCAAAGGCACCTAAGTAGGTGTGTGCATATGTATGTATGTATAAATTTAGAAAGAGAAGCAAGACAACAGTTATGGGTCTAACTACCTACCATGTTACATGCATTTCCCTATCTGTAACTCTGCACACCACCTACTTAGCTGAATCTTTAACCTCAGCTAAATCTTTACAATTACTGCAAAACAAATGAGGGAAAGAAACAGCAAACCACAGTCTCCAAAAGCCCTCCTGCAGGTGGATCACCTCCACTTGACTCTAGAAACATGCTTCTGCCACTTGGATGACAGCTTTACTTCTCCGTAAACAATGACGCAACCCAGCTTCTGAGGTCCTCTGGGCACTAACTTCTTGCAATTTTACACTAATGCCTGAGATCATTAATCATTCATACCTGTCTAACAGATGTGGAAATCAAGCCCACAGTCCCCAGCTTTACCCCAAGGTTCCCTTGACAGCTCCAGTCAAGGTCAGTAGCATTAGCGTTGTTCAAGGACACCTACACATGTCACACTTCAGCAGTACAAACTGTTTGCTACTGCATCAATAAAGGGTGTTGGCAGGTATTTTAGACAGTCCCTGTTTACGGTAACCTGAAGAAAGTACAAATGTAAAGATAGAAAGACTTTTCTGCTCATTGTGTCTCCCTCTCTACTTTTGTACGAAACTATGTCACCCAGCCCTGTCCAAAAACACACCTATACCTATCCTGAAATCAGCCAGCTTCCTTGCCCACACTACTCCATGCAGTGGCTGCTCCCTAACTCCTCTTTTCTGAGAATTAGGAACCACCTCGTAATTCCCAGACTGCAATTGTTCATGAGAAATTTTAAAAAAATTTGTGTGCACGCCAGTACTATCCACAGCTTAGGGAGGTCTTCTCCCTGCCTGACATTTATCCCTTCGGTTACATCTCTCCTACCTCATTTTGTTTTGCTCAGCTAAACAAGCCACTTGTTTCTAGTCCATACCGCATAACCAGGTCATGTTTCCTGACGAGAGGAGATGACAACAGAGAAGACTACACCATGACCTAGGTGAGCCCAGACCACTGGCCCTCTACGTAGTGCTGTTGACACCTATCACTGCCCCAGAAATATTTCTCCAAGACACTCTGGGATTACATTCGTGGTTTTCATTACCGTAGTGCAATATGGGACCATGACTGTCCTATGACTCCCCACCACACTCAGGTCTCTCTTCTCCGCTGCTCCTACCCAACAGATCCATTGCACACAGCCATTCCCCCCTTTGTTCCCCATTGTACAGCCTCCCTCTCTCTCTTTAGGATTAAATTTAACACCACGACGGTGATTCCTCTCCACAAGACTTTGCAATATGAGGTATGGAAATGAGAATTATTGAACGTTACACCTGTTGTTACAGGAAATGCCAAGAGGGAATCTCCCAGACAAAAACCATCCAGCTCTGCCGTTACTGCAGGCACAAGGCAACAAGAAGCCCACCTCGCACACAGGCATTTCCCCTCTCCAGGCAGCACCCTATGCAGCCAAAGCTGTTGACACAGTAAATCACTTGGATAAAGAGATAAGAAAGGTTTCAAGAAGTGGTCAACTTTTGTTTACAGACGAAGCACCTGAGAATTTGCAGTGATAAATTAACTGACACCTGCTTTTCAATGTGCAGAGTTGAAGTTGCCCTCATGTCTAACCTGTACGTTGACACATCTTCGTAATAAGACTGGGTTTATATTTATTTTCTAACATTAAACATTTCCAACATGCTAGTTTGGGGGCTACTTATCAAAAAGTGTGTGTGTTTCAACTCCTGAATACGTACTCTCAAATTCAGTCCTATTTTAATCCTGGGTTACTGCTTTTAGCATGGAAACAGAGTGACAATCAGGAAATGACAAGAGCAAGGTGGCTTAAAATGCCATCAAGTAATCTCTAATGACAGTGCAGAAAAATCTTTGGGTAAAATTTGAAGACTATAGGTCTGCAGTGTTTATGAACTCATGCACTATCATCACAATTTTATAACTTTATGTTGAAGAACCAGTTACAGAACTGAAGCAATTGTGTGAGAATCGCAGATTTCATGTACAAAAATAAGGTTCAAGGCCTTTACATGCAGCATAATCATAAAATATAACTCAAGACACAAATAAGAAGAATGCCAAACATATTCAACAGTTTAAATGCATTTTAGGTTCTGCTGTCTCTCACTAGAACAGCATAAAACCTTGACAGGGCTAGGAAATCTCAAAAAAATGCAGACGGCTGTCATTTAATGAACTATAAAAGTTGTCTGTATGAAATCCATCTCATTTTAACACACTGCAGCTTTATCTTTCTTTGCAACAAGTCATCATGTGGACTATACCCTTATGGGTTTTGTCTGGTTTTGGTTGCCTGGACAGTGTCTTATCAAGATACTTTTTCATATGTGACTTCGCACAGCCTAAGAGCAAACAAATAGCAGCCTCGGTCTTCTGACTAGCTCCCAATAACTAGTGTTATATTTTTTTATCTGAAGAGCTAATTTTAACAACAGCCTCTTCCCCCATCTTTCTGCTTTGTGGACCATGATTTTTTTCCACGTATACTGTCTTCAGAACTGCTTGTTCTCCCATTTCTTGCTCCATCACCACTCTGAACCATGTCTGACAGCAACACCCCAGCTATTTGCCACAACTGGAATCTTGGAATCTGCCTGGAGGAAAGCTGCTAATGCAAGGCTGCCTTTTCTTTTCTTTTCTTTTTTTTTAAATAATTCAGATCTTAAACCAGCATTTAAAGAGAGGGTAAGGCTGCCAAGTACTGAAGGTAGCAAACAACTCAGATTTTTCTGAAAGCATCTTGTGGCAGCTGCAAGTTTGTATTACATTTACTTAGAACAGTAATTGCATTTGGAAATTAGATTTTCCTGCTTGTTTAAAAGATTTATGATGAGTAACCATAAAAAATTCAAAATTTAACTCACTAAGTGCTGATGTTAGCAAGCAGATATAGAAGATGTATCTGGCAAAATTAAGCAGAGATGGAGATTTGCCATCAGATAATCCAGGTCATTTCTTTGGTATCGCTCAGAGCATGCGTGCTCACAGTGGTTCTAAACACCTTTAACGGTACAGTTTGCAAACTCTTCCTCATTCTAAGAGACCTCTCTCAGGAACAACTATGCCATGCTATCCAATCTAGATTTTCATTTCCAGCATTTCATTCTTCTTGTTAGATTCCCCAGGTACTCCTGAACAATTTTTCCTTATTGGTATTTTCAGTTCTTGTTTAGTCAAGCCCTAAATATTTCAATTTTTCCTTTCTTTCAATGACACGAGAATTTTCCACTGTCTTTTCTGTAAGAAGATTTGATTTGCTATATTATTTTGTTATCAGGTCACCTAACAGGTCTGGTGCCAGAAAGTGTTCTTGAACCGTTTGTCTTTCAATACAGTCTGCAGAAGACGAATTTTCAGACCTGGACTATTGCAACAACAAGCCAAAGGGCCCCTGGGACACAGTAACCAGCACTTGGAAGCCAGAAAGACAATCAAGGGTGGCTGGATTTCAAGGGAAAGTGACAGGCATTCAAAATAAATTGATATTTTCTGTTATTGTTTGCTTGGACTATGTTTTTCTCCTCTCACTGTCTTTTTATTGCATTTTTTTCCTTCTGTGCTGCAGCACCCACACAACACTCACAGACTGAAGAGAGGACTGGGATGTCACTCCCTTCCACAGAAGACCTTGTGCGTCAACATTACCTGCTCCCACGAAAAGGAGGGTAGCATATTTCAAACAGTCTTTTTAAGCACCACATACCACTCTTGCAGTAGCAATCCCAACAAAAAAAATACATCAGCATCTTCTCCAGATGTGGCCAGACCGATTAAAGAAAACACGGTTCCTATGTTTTATTCAGAGAGCAGTACTTAAAGAGCAATGGCAGCACTTAAATGGCAAAGGAATTTCTGGAGCACCCTTAGATTTTTTCAATGGATATCACTACGTCATACAAGATAAAGCAGTACTTAAAGAGCAATGGCAGCACTTAAATGGCAAAGGAATTTCTGGAGCACCCTTAGATTTTTCAATGGATATCACTATGTCGCACAAGATAAATCACAGCACATCCTTACTGCACCACTACTCACAGCCCTTAACCAGCCCCGGGCTAAGTATTGAGACAGAGAGAGAGATGAGAGGAAGCACAAATCCGAGGAGTGGGGTGCAGCTTGCTCAATTATAGATGTCTACCATACGGCAGAAGGACCTGACAACCAGGTGTTGAGGCACCCGTGATAGTCAATGGAGAGCTAGTCAATACAGCTCATGTAGTTCAGGGTCCAATTCCTTTTAACAAGTGCAGGGTGAGGCAAATCGCACCCTGAACATTACTCACCCTGATGAGAGCATCTGCACTACCTAATTCACCCACAGATGTCTTCCAGAACAGCAGAGCAACACTGAGTATTTTGGATTCGAAGAAACAAACCCATGCCTCACAATCTGAAAAATAATAGCCCCCAAAAGGTTAACCTAGAAGGTAGAAGAAAATAAGACTTATCTCGTTGAGACCATCTGCTGCAGCAATCAAAGCAGTTAGAATCCATTTGCTTGCAAGAGTCCAGAGAGATTATCACAAACTAATTGGAGTCAAAATAAATTAGGTGGGATGGATTTTGGCCATGCAGAACAAAATAGGCTAGTTTCACCTACCTAAGTAAAGAGAACAGCCTGTTCTAGGCTTTTCTCCATACACAAAACAGACAGAGGTTGCTCCCAAGGGACACTCGGCACCACCTAAGATCCGATTTGTCCTTTAGATGTGCGTATCTCTCACTAGTGATTATAAAGAAAACCAGGCTACCACAACCTACCTCTTGGTTTATGAGCTTCAAGTAGACCTCAGTGAGTCTCAATAAAGAAAGCATAAACAATTTGGGGTTGTATATGGCTTTCCTCCCTGAAAACCCACATGACAGCTATGACTGACACAGCAGGAGTGACTGTGCTCCCATTATTGAAGCCTACCCTTATTTCTTCCTACTTAGGGGGATCAACAACTGCATCTCTGGATCCCTGCTGCGAGAAGCAAACCTTTTCTTTCACTGTGCCACACCACCAACCCTGAACTGTATGGCACGCGGGCAGATTGTGTTCTGTATTTCAGGGAGTCCAGTGCAGTGTTTTCATCATTCATTACTGGCAATCAAGCCATTTGAAAGGAAATGAGAGATGAAGAGCTAAACACTCATTTGGAGAGAGGAGAGATAATCAAGAGAATAAAAGTCTTGTCTCAGATTTTGCATATGATTTCTCAACACTAAGGAACGTATAATTGATGTGCAATACATATAACTAATATCAAACAGTAAATTAGATTTAGAAAGTCAATTGCCAATGGAAATTAAGTTTGAAAAATTGGTACTATTAACCTTACTTATAAAAGCAACAAAAATCCTCAAGAACAGAAAAAAAAAAAAAACCTGACAGACGTGAGTTAGCTTAATATTGACAATACAGAACACAGCATTACTGAGCAATGCACGGGGCATGCTATTCTACAAGATAACTCCGTATTTTGACAGATGACTGTATTATTAAGGGTTGATCTGAAGAACACTGGTAAGGAGAGATGAATCAAACGGCAGG
The DNA here is from genome assembly GCF_000699245.1 of Pterocles gutturalis. Lineage (NCBI taxonomy): Eukaryota > Metazoa > Chordata > Aves > Pterocliformes > Pteroclidae > Pterocles > Pterocles gutturalis. The sequence continues at coordinate 14,934 of NW_010133718.1, read as the reverse complement.
AGTACGTTCCCTGTTGATACTGCAGAACTTGCAAGCCTTATTATACAGTGACAATTATGAAACAGCAAAAGGCAAAGAAATGGAGAAATCCTTCAGCAGAAATGCCATAAAATGAATAGTAAGTCAGGCACATTCAAATGAAACATCATGCTTTCAAGAACAGGTAAGTGGATTCTCTGCAGAGTCATAGCTTTAATGCCCTAATTCTACACCATGCAACCAGAAACCTCTTTCATATCCCAAATCTGCTTCAACCTGCTGGTGCTGGACTTCTCAGCAAATAGGTTCTAGAAAGATAATCTGACTAACCCACTACTGCTACTTCCAAATTAGCAGCCGAAGTGTGTTCATAACACATTCAAAACAAACAAGCCTACACATTACCCAGAAAAATTTCCCATGTTAACAATTCCAGATTCCAAACCAAATATGCAACAGCTAAACCGAAATCATGGTTATCAAAAAGTAACACTTTAAACAACTTGTGCTCTATATGAGACCTAAATTACTTTCTCAGCAGATGAAAGTCATCAAGATTGCAGTCACGCAAGCAGAAAACAGTACCATGTGCACCCAACACATTTCAGTTATTTATAGCTATTTTCTAAGGTGTAAAAATGAGTGAAAATATAAATTTTACCCATGACCATACTACACAAGGAAACCTGATTTGAGCTAGCATCGCAGCTCTTGAGTTAACACTATGGTAGCTCATTTGAGCCATGCAAGAAATTTTATTTTTGTCAGAACCATACAGCACACAATAAACATTTCGCAGGCTAAACAAATTTATTTGAATTACAAAAGCACTGAATTTCATAGGTAACAAATACACATACCCGAGAGTAAAATAATGCCTTAGCAAATGGACCAACAGATTGCTTTCCTTCATCTTTCATACTACCTCCAAAGCACTTCAGAATAAGACATTTTATCATGGTGGAAGAATGCTCTTTGACATCATGCACTGCTGTTATTCTACCTTTGTCTAACTCATTTTTCACTAGCACTTGAGAGGTTTCTCTTTTTTTTTAATTTAAGCAATGCAACAGGAAGTAATAACAACTGCCCATAGAGAATCAAACTGTAAATTATGCAACAAAAAACACAATATGAAAAATAGAAAAAAATGTACTAAAAGATCATTGTATGCCAGCTGCTTCACACTTAGTGTGATAAAACTTGTAAGGTATATACAGTTATTTTTGCTAGACTTCATAAACTTGAACGATTAGCTAAAGTCGCATCACATCTGTTCACAAGACGTCATAAATTAAGTAATTTAAAGGGGCATGGGATCCTTTTACAAGCCAACCACAGAAGAACAGATTTTTGTGAACAGCTCCGAATCCATACCTTTCTGTAGACTATCATATTTGGAGAACTCTCCTCCGGGTCAGCAGTTTCCACATTACTTGGATCAGTGGGTGCTTGGGCCATGTTTGCCTCTCGCCGCTCAGACTGCAAAGACAGGAGTAAAAGACAACATCACTTCAGGCTGCAGGGGAGCACGGCAACCACCTCCAAACCAGACAGACAAGGATGGCACAGGGGGAACCACGCTCCAGACTTCACCCAGTGCAGGATTTTATCACTCTGCGTCAGACAGTTAAATGCTTTGAACTGATCTGTTGAAAGCACGATGCCCCAAGAGCCAAGACCGCTAAGTCGCAGACAGCTGTGGTGCGGGTCATCCCACACACAAACTCATTTCTCCCCAGTTCTGAGCTTTCATCATAAGCCTCCATTCAATAAAAGACCAAGTAATACTTTGCACACTTCCTTTTCCTTGCTATAAAGCACAAAGGGCTCAGACCTTTCTAGGAGCTTTTGAGGTACCCTCAAACAAAAAGCCAAGGAGGATGAAAAGCTAGCTGTGAGACAGTGAAACCCTGCTGGAACCAGCGGGTGCAGCAGACTGTCAGGCATGCTGCCCATCATCGCCTGTGGACATTCGAGCCTGCCTCCAGCTCTCCTCAACCCCGAGGCAGCAGCCAGGAGCCGGGGAGGCACAGCTGCTTGCTCAGACTAAGCAGTTTCACTCACCCCTTCTCATGATGCAGCTGGGAGGAGACAGCAGGACACAAGCAAACAACTGTGCATAACCCTCCTCAACTCAAACGATTTTCTAAAAGCACAGGAGAAGAGCTGCCTTATCTCCCCCAGGTCATGCCAGGCTTGAGGCAAAACTATTGTAAAAAAAAATAATAATAAAGTCATGTTGCAGGGAGGACACTAAATCAAACGCTGTATTTTAAATTTTTCTCCCACCAGCACATCTGACAATGCATTAGAAGCTTCTGTGGAGCCATGTGGTGACCTTTCCTAGCTTAAGGGGTAACATTGCCTCTTACAGACACTGGCATTAAAGCTGCTTGACAAGCTCCATTTCTTTAACAGTGAAAGTATTGAAATTTCCCATCTCAACATGTTTTATTAAAACAGTATGTTCACACATGCATGATCTACACATTCACCACTATACCACCTCCCTTACTTAAGGAAGAAGATACTTTCCTATTCCTTTTTATATCCACTTTTCGCATTCCCATAGGCAACATGTCCCAGCATATAATATACTTATATAGCATACAAGTAAATGTATAATACAGCCCCAAGCCATTTTATCTATCAGCTGTCAGCTCCCAAGGACCAGTCAAGTGCCAGAACCAGAGAAGCCCAGACTACCCCAGCTCTGTCTTGTCTCAGCAGTGAAAAGGCTGTTGCTGTAACATGGCATCCTCCACTGGAGCCAGAAGCAGCTGAGATGGCCCTTCAGGCAAGAGATAATAGAGACCAAGAATAAATCATCTACATCAATCCAGATTCCTTCATTTCTTTCTTTTATAACGTATGCATGCGCACACATGAATGTGGGCACAAATGCATATACACATGCACCTACCAATTTTGAAACTCAATAATAAAGTTCTAGCTCAAATTAAACAATATACATATATATATATATCCACCTTTCAAAGAGATGTTTAGACCAATTTAGACACTATTTTATATTTAAAGGATGTCAGTTCAGCTTAGCTCCTATTAAATTCCCTTATCTTCCTAGAAGCCCAAGTACTGCACTGTTGTGCCAGGTCATGAGCTAAAAAGGAAATGGAATTCTCTAAGCAAAATTACTAGATGCAAAAAAAATCAAATAGCACAAATGGCAAAGGGTAAAGCACTTTAAAATTATAGCACTTCAGATTATTTACACTAATGTGCATTTCACAGCACTTAGTCATTATTTCAAGGCACTGAAGAATTAGGCTCTAGGTATTATCACTCAATTGAGTGGCGCAGGATCTAGGTAGGGATTCTGAGTGACTTTCTGAAGGCAATTACAAAGCGGAGTTGAAAGCATATGTCAACTCACCCCAGTTTCAGCTTCACCTGCAGTATATAAAGACCACATTCACCCCTCACCTACTACATATTATAGATGCATACTTTAAAAGAAAACAATTGCAATTAACTTCTAGTTGAGCACCACTCCTTTAAAGAACGAATTTCCAATTTGTAATGAAAAAGCCCTCTGCAGCATTGCTTAGCTGTGCTTCACTCATTGCATTATTCACTTTGAACATCCACATTTACAAATTCTGTTGTTATTCTGTCAGCGCACTTGATCTTTTCTGATACTTCAGGATTTTCCCTCATAGCACGTCTTGAAGCTTTTCATCCACACTGGTGCAACAAGACAAAAAAACATCTCACCCAATCTGCAGTACTGGCTGTCACGCTGTTCACAGTTACATCGAGGGAACCACCGACTGCGTCTGACGATCTACAAAAGGTAATCAATACAAACGAACCTGTTGCTGAAAGACAGAAATTTTTGAAAGTGCTTCCCACTAATGCCCAGCTTTTCCTGCTGGGTGTCAGTCGGGAGCAGCAAGAGCAGGGCCACCTCTGCAGGAGCAACAGCAAGATGGATGGCGCAAGGGACAAAGCTGGAGACAAGGTAGGACCAGCGTGCACCCCAGAGCAGAGACAGGTGCAGGCATCTCCTACACGCCACTTGGGCAATGCTGGTGCTGGGATGAGCCTCTGTGGGGCCCCTGGGCTAGGGGTCCACTGGGGCCCTTGAGGAATTATCAGGGCTCTGCCCATCACCCAAGTTTCTTCTCTTTCTTTTAGACTGCCTTTTTTAAAGCACAAAACCCTTAGATGGTATTCTTACTCTAGAGGAAAAAAAGACGACAGAGAAAGGAAGAGAATGATAAGACATGGGCATGCTCTTGGGTCTTCAAGGCGAAAGCACGCAATTCTGGGTCCCCACGGATCCCATCACAGCTGTGCCTTTTAACACCTGAGCTGGGTGGAGCTCAGCACCCAGTGATGCAGGACTGCCTCCCTCTACTCTGGCCATGCTAAAGCCTGCTTTCAAGCCAGTTCACAAATGGGGCATTCTCACTAGCCTGAAGACTGTGGCACTGCCTGAACACCTGATGAACACAGACAAATCGCTGGCTACACGGCAGCAACACGTCCAACCAAGGAGCAACATGGGTGTAGCCCCAAGGGAGCACGGCTCCATCCCTGCCTGGGGACACACCACCGGGAGAAGGGCGGAGAGCCCAGAGCCAGGGCTCCAGTGATGCAGGGTACCTGCTGCAAACACAAATCAGACTACTCACGTTCAAAGTACAGGATTTTTACTCTAATACTCTATTAATGTGCTGCATTTGCACCATTTAATTAATATCATGGTATTTGAAAGTCCATATCTGACTTGCGCGGTTCTCTGTTAAAAAACACACCAAGAAAAACCTGTAGCCTGGTGTGAAAGAATCACAGGACTAATTTTTCAAGGGATCCTATTGAAATCTAATCTTTCTACACAATTTTTTCCCCACTGCCAGACCACTCTACTCAAGATGCAAGCAGAAAGTCAACCCTACATCACTGCACAGGTTAAGAAGAGAGTCTTTGCCCTCTGAACCCTTCTCTAAGCACATGTTAGCAATGCATCAGCCAGAAGAGAATCCAGATTGGTCTTATAAGACCTTTCAGCTACACAGGGCTGAGAAGGGCAAAAATAAACATTTTGTTTTGGTTTAAAAAAAAAAAAAATTAAAGTACTCATGCACAGCTTCCAGTTAACACCCTCACCAGTTACTACCTGAAGAGTACCATCAGCTCCTTACTCCCAACAAGCAGTCTACTACATTCCCAGCAGCTAACTCATACCAGCCTGCATCCACACACCAGCAATCTAAATCCAAATGCGTATCTTCAAAAAATAAATGGTCACTGAATTCCAACTCGGAGGTTCAAAAGATGCTGTTTTCCCACAGCTGTTTTTTCTGACAACAGCCATGCTTGCAGTAATCCAGATTCCTCAGCAGCAAAAAGTGATAAAAATTGAAACCCATTTGCACTCACCATTCTCTCACTCTGCCACACACAAGGAAGAAGCCAGCAGTCTTCAGCTTCTTGTTTATGCATAAGAACTGACTGTGAAGCCTTTAAAAAAATACTCCCAAAAAATAAGCTAAAGAGAGGGTACACTTGCCTCTTCTTGATTTTTCCTTTTTCAAAGTTTTATTCCTTATTATAGAACAGTCCTGCTTTTTCCTGAGAAACATAGTCACACTGGACTAGATAGGCAGCCGTTGACAAAATTCACTGAATCATGGGAAGAGTTTTATCTCTCTCTTATCTGATCAGGCTCCTCAAAAAAAACCAGAAGCTGCAAAGAGATTTGTCTCCCTTAGATTACAAAAAGACTCCTTTAAACTGAAACAACCAATTTTAAAAATGCTCTAAAAAGCAAGAAAACAGATTTTGCACAGCTTGCCTCTTTAGATATTCTGATATCAGAGTTTAATAATAAAATTTCAAAGACAACAACCTTTATATTTCCATGCATAAACACTGTCACTATTTAATCTCTGCATATATGTAAATTCAGTGAAAACAGCTAAGCAGTAAATTAAGAGCTTCCCATTAATGTTCTAAAATACCTTGACTACGGTAAGAAAAGACTGTTGTAAACAAGACTGCCCTAAGAAAACTCTTATAGGCACAAACACCCATGTGCTTCTCAGAAGTTATTGCACCAAAGACTCCTTACAGATGCTGGGTTTCATAGATAAGAAAGAAAGAATGAACTACAAGGTTAGAAGAAATTCTGCAAAAAAAAAAGCTGTTTCTTGAAAACATCATCCGGGTTTAACAACCCCAATACAGGGTCATATTTGGAATCTAATCTGCATTTTAATAAATAAACTGTCAACTTTATAAGCAAAATTGGTAGTGCAAAACATTTATTGTACATCTGAGATAAAATGAGATAGATACTTTGTTATAACATACACGTATTTAATCCTGAAAAATACAATCTACTACATGAATCCCCATGTAAATACCCATTAGCACTGCTCAGCTGAAATACAATTTTGAGTGACAATAAGTGGAAATTACCTTCATGCTATGTAATTAATGTATTTCAAGGGCAGCTCACCATTGACGTGTAGTGCTAATGTCAAATCATGAGGTATTTGGAGCTTTAGCACACAACCCCAGAGTAAAAGATAATTTCATGTCATTAATACCTAATTTCTTTCTAGTTACTGAAACACATCCAGGCTACATGACTTTTACGTGCCTGAGAAATCACATAACCACATACCTTGCTGAACTGATAATTACCTAACAGCAAAAATCCCTACCTGGTTTTCTGGAATATTTAGATCTAATGTATCATGTTATTAAGGTGACAGCAGGGAAGAGACTGTGGGGAAAAAAAAAAGTAAATTTGAATTCAATTAGTTGCCATTAATATTAAGTTAATATTTTGCATCCATTACAAAAGTCTTTCTAGAATTGTACTTGGAAGAAACTTCATGTCCCTCTCCTGGTTAACTATTATTTACTACTTAAACTAGGACCTGGGTATGCCAAGCAAGGTGTGTACACTAGAGGACAACATACAGCATATCACAGAAGTCATCCTGTTTACCAAGGCGAATACATCAACCAGAGGATGCCCAGGTCCAAGCTGGGCTACAGAGTCTGCTTTCAACTGGTGTAGCTCAGTCACAGCGCTGCACAATTCACCTCTACTCTTCCTTCAGAGGTAAACCCGTCTGCCTAGTGAAATAAGTTCCCAAACAGGAACTGATACACCACCCATCCGAATTAGACAAAAGCCAGGAAGACTGGAGCTGAAATCAAAACTCCACCATCTCCTCCAGTATCCTTACTGGTGAGGAGGGGGAAATGCTGGTGTTACACACGGCACTGCTGACCACCACGCTCAGTGGAGCAAGACTGTGTGTTCCCCTCCTGAAAGAGATGTTGGGCACAACATAAGGGCCAGTGAAACAGGGGTTGGGGATTCCCTGCACAGGGGGCCAGCGCCAGGCTGAAGGGTCCTGAGCCACTCCGGGTACCACGGCGCTGCTCCCCTGCATGGAGCAGCAGCAAAGGGTGCCTGCTTTCCACCAGTGAAGTATAGCTCCCAAAGCATCTAAAAATCCTTCCAGTGACTGTTCTGGGCATCAAATTATAACTGAAATGACTCTGAAAATACTTTCCCAGAGGAAAATTACCCCAGACCTCCTGCCTCTCCTGGCAAGTGCTGAACAGTGCAGTACTATCAACAATATTCAGTACGTTGCCTTTTTTAAGGAACAAGCTATAAACACTTCCAGCAACTGCACTTAATGTTCAAATTTTTGCCAAACAACTCCCTCTTTGTTTATGAGAAAGCAGTTTGTTTATACTGGGAGAATTAATGGGTTCTAGAGGACCCAAATCCTCCCGTTTCTGAGGTGCCAGCTCACGGGGAGCCCCATGCTGAAGAAGGGGGGCTCAACACTTCTCCTGCCCTGCAACCGGCAAGACGAAAGATGGGCACACATCCAGACATGGAAACAGCAGAAACTCTTTTGCCTCACTCTGCCAGAGCAGGAAGAAAAGGCACAGTTCTGGGATGCTCCCTTTTTCTTCTCTTTAAGGAAACGGATCCTGAAGAAGACTGAGATTTCCAGTTTCCACTGCTCTTACAGACATTTCCTAAAGGAGCAGTCCCCTATGCACGTAACAAAAAGCTTCCTGTGAAAAACTTGACTCAAAACATCCTACAGGTACATGTACATTTCCCCACAGGACCAGGGCAGGGAGCAAGCTTCACACTGTTTCTTTGCCAGTTTGGCAACACAGCTCTCACCCATCACCACTTGCTCCCAAGAGTTACCCAAGGGTTTGGCTTTGGCTCTGGCTCCCTACTTCTCACCCATCCCTCCAGAAGTCTCCCAGTAGGTTCTGCAGCCCCAGACAGCCTCAAGCCACATCCCAAGCCATGGGATGCATAACCTCATCCTTCTGGTGGGCGGCAGGAAAATCTCACATTTCTTAAGCACTGTACTTGGAAAAAAAACACCCACAATGATCATTGTATCTTCGGGCCACAGAGATACTGTCTGCCCAAGGATATGCACTGTGGACACAGCCATCTCTTAGACACGACGAGCTCTCAGATGAGGCAATCCAAGCCACTTGGCTTCCTCCCACTGTGTAAGCTAACGTGAGCAGCTGGTTTCTGCAGGTACTCCTCTCCAATCACTTGCTGTTCCCAGTCCTTTAATATAAACATTCACAGCGTGGTGGTCTGAGCAGATCACTGCTAGCCAGGGATCATCAGGGCCTTGGTACCACCTCCAAAAAAAGGGGTCTCTGCGGTCTTGAGCAATTTTCTCGCCATCTGTGACAAATGTGGTAGTACTCCTTTTGTCACATAAGCACAGCAGAAGACACTAAGGACGGACAGTTCCAGTTGTTCCAGTCATGTTAGCCACAGGTGACCTGTCTCAGCCACCTGGCAGATGATCAGACTGCTTTTCCATAAACCATGGAAGCTGATTACTTTCCTCCCCTTTCCCCAGGCAGCCACACCCAATTTTGATTCCATATATTTCTAAATCTGCAGATATCTGTAGCTATTTTAGAATGCTGAAAACATTGTCTGCAACTGGATCTTACACCCAGGAAACCTAGGGGTGGAAGCCAAGATAAAGTAACTTTCTTGGCACCTAACACCAGCTAGGTCTTGAGTTCCCTGATGCCTAATTAGAAGCATACTCTTTTTTTTTTTTTTTTTGTTAATAGAGAAATATGCAATACCTGTTTGCTGGTCTGTCCACCAAGGTGTGCTGGAAAGGCAGACCTTTCCTATTTTCAGAGTTTTCAAACTGTTATTTGACAGATAAACAAGGAGAGCAAGACAATGAAATGGGGATGGGTGGTAGCGAATATTGACACATAAACTGCTTATTAACAAGGCAAATTCTTCCCTTTATGAAATCAATTGCTAAAATGGGCACTTGCACACCAAATGTACTTTTAATGGACCAGAATGATGTTATACCCAGGAAGTAACTGCCTCCAATACATCCATCCTTCTTCTGAAGAATTCAGAACAAAATGCAGTATCCATCTGTAATCAATCTACCTTCCAATAAAATAATACTGCTGTGAGCACAAGGGCTCTGAGCCAACACGCTGTTACCAAGGATAGCTACAGAGAAGGTAACAGCAAATATATGCCGAATATTTAACTGGAACAAGTGTCAGTGCTATACAAATTTAGAAATGCAAAGAGATAGATATAGCCTAACTTTGAACTTCATCTGAACTGGTGATCCCAAACTACTGCAGTATTTATAAAGTGCTATCAGTCCACAAAAAAGCAGTTGCAAAAGAGAGAGCTGGAGCTGTATTTTGTTGTTTTGCAACAATGCCAACTTATCGGCCAGAATCATTCCCTGCGGAAAAATGAGTAACTGCACTGATAATACGGAGCTGGAGGGTACACTTCTAATCCCTTCTCCAATATGAATCCTTCTTTGAAAAATCATCCTCCTTGGATCAGTTAAGGTGTGCCAAGAGCATCCTGTCTATGAAGCTGGTCCATCAAATACACTGTCTCTGAAAGTGCCTTGTACTTGATGCACCACAGAAAATACTAACTGCAACTACAGTAAGCTCCTTCAGGGAAGGGACTGCATTTTCTGTTTCACACTGTACCCCACAAGTTGAAAACAACTGATGAAAATTGATTCAAAAAGAAAACTGAATGAGAAGAAGCACAAATTAATGGATTTCTAATACATGCTGACAAGAAAATCAAAATACTAAAATAAAAAAATAGGCCCCAGTACCTGTTAAGATTCCAAATTCAGAATTACTCCACCTAAACTCCCAGTTCCAAACAGAGTTTGCTAAAATAAAGCTCCCTTCAAGTAGTCTAATGCAAGTCGATACAACAACCAATCCACCCCTGCATTGATCAGTGACTGCACAATCTCATTTAAAACACCCCAAAGTGCTGAGAGTTCTTTCTGGTTGTTCATTCTCAAAAGGATGGAAAATTGCAAGTATGCTGCAATCAAATAAAACGGGAAATTTGCTACCCAAAAGCACAGGTGCTTTTGAAGACGTGGCACCATGCAATATCCCTGGTGCAAATGAACACAACCGGTTGCATCCCAGGTTCTTCAAGGACATAATGCAATATAGTAGGCCTTCACTGCCCTGCTGTTCATCACAATGCCACACAGCCTTTCAGATGCAAATTACATCCAAATGACTTTGGTAATTGCAATGTAAAAAGCATCTAAGCCAGTCCTGAATTAGCTAGCTCAAGTTCACACACCCACACAGCTCAGCAGAATCTGCAAATCCCTCTGCAGCGGCGCATCCACCCCAAACTCCACAATGCCCTAACTGGACTACTGTAAATACCAATATATGACAGGTACATTATAAATGCTAATACACTTTACTACTGCTGCTTTTATACTAGAATGCTCCTATGAAGACAGTTCCTTTACCTGAGCTAGTATGTGACTACGCCAGACTGCTGTCACACTAGCAGAGGCATCATCTAAAACTAGTTGCTCATCTGTAACAGAGGCAATTATTATTTTCTTTTACAAAATGATAAACTAAATCACAATGAAATTAAGTGACTTCCCACATTCCCATAATGGATGACAGAGCAATAAATTGAACATGTAAGTCCTGACTTTCAAACCATTAGTTATCATTTGCTCAACACACATCCCCATAGCATAGTGGGTCTGTAGTAATCAATCCGAGGAGATTTTAACTACCCTGTGAACCTTTCACCACTGATGCCAGGTTCTATAAGCACAGCAAAAAAGATGAAATCTTGTCCCTTTCCACTGGGGTGATATTTGTAGTGGGTAATTGAAGATTCCTGGCAAAAATATAGCACTCATTCCTCTTCACTCCCTAACTACTCCATGGTCCCCACCACCCCCACGCAGGTGAAGTGCAGTACCTGTGCCTTACTCTGCTGCTGAGCCTAGGAGCAGAGAGCTGTTTCCAGCATGACAATGCAGAGCTCCTGGGACGTCAAAATGTCAGAACCTTATTGCTCACTGAAATTTTAATCTATTTCTCTTTCTCTCCCTCCACACTCTTTGCCACCAGCTAGAGATGTTAAAAAATAGTCTGAGATCTGGTGCAACACAAGTGGGTAGCAGCAGTCTCTCTTGACTCCACAATCTTTCTAGAGCTTGACAAGCAATAAGGAAAATACAAATTAGCTCCTCTTTCTTGCTCCTCTTCATAGAATAGCAGAAATTAGCTCATTCCCCAGTCACCACAATACGCTACTACTCCAGCTAGAAGCAGTAACTGAAATCATGGAAAAGTCTTTTCATGGTAAAATTTATATGGATGAAGAAAACACTGTGGATTCACCAACATTAATATCATCCTTTAAAAACTTTAAAAGTCACTATATCACTACAGGAAAATTGCAACCAAAGTTTAGAATTCTCCATGAGACACCTATTATTAGCTTTCCAAGGTTACAAAGATACACCAGATTTTTTCAAAGTACTTCAGACTCTGTGCATGCTAGCCACCTCTACACCCCCATAAATCCACCACCACCACGTGAGCAGTGCTTTCACAGTTGCTGTAAGTTCAGAGATAAAGAGTGGAGGCACAAATTTGCAGGAAAAAAAAAATAAAAGTTAGAGATGTAGGAACACTATAATTTAGTTCAGAATATGAAGACAGATGTTCTACTATACATAAGTGCTCAAAGATGCAAAAAGGAAATTTTGTAGTCTGAGAAAGTCAGATGTGTTCCACAGGAACCAAGCGACTGACTTGTCCAGATGCTTCCAAAAACCCAAGGTGGTGTCCATCACCACCTACAGGCACCTAAATGTTTATAAAACATGCTTAGCCAACACAGCTCTGGTCAGCTTTTCTCTCATATGCTGACAGAGCCTCAAGCATTCAGGGTTAAAAGCACTACTACACCTTCAGTAATAACACAGGGCCACGATATCTTACCTCTCGTTTGATACTTCGGATGGCAGAGTGCTGCCTTCGGCCACATTGGTGACAGCAGCTCAAAGACTGATGCGAAGAGACACCCTTCCAAATCATCGACATAATATTCTTATCGCACCCAGGTTTTCTTTGTAATTACCATACTGTGGTACGAACTGACAGAGATAATGATGCAGTCGTGAGGAAGCTGAGAAGAGTCCCATGAGGAACCAAGAGCATTTCAGTTCTGACAACTAGAAGCAATATTTGTAACATGAGACAGTCCAGAGCTGCTTGGTGAAGTGGACCTGTTTGTTCACACAATCTCGCCTCTAGAGAGCACAGGTGTGCTTGCAGAAACGTGACCGAAGCCTCAGGTGATGAGCACACACACAACAACCAATTGTAAGTGCAATACTGCGCTCTCGTAACACTGGGCATGGGAAGAACAGCTCGCCCTTGTTGTGCTGCCACTTTACAACTGCAGGGTTTGATTTAGGTATCACAGCTACCTCTGGCCAGAGCCCCCAAGTTAGTTATCCCTCATTCTTGAAAAGCTGGAGACTCGTGTTGTTATCAATGACAGCAAAAAAAAAAAAAAAAAAAATCACCCTGCAACACCCTTGTATTTCCATTAGGAAGCCTGAGCCACGGCACTGCAAGATTCAGAAGTTTCACCACCAACGTACTGTGTTCAGATGACACACTGCAGCTTTTTTGTCTTCCTGCTACTCCACATACAGCAGATTCTCTTCTTTCCTTTCCCTGCCATCTGCTAGTTTGCTGCAGTCTGCTGGGACAGGACTGCCCTCTCCTCCCCTTCTCAGCTGCTGGAAGGGACCACAACAGATCCTGGCCGTACACTCAGCTTTCCTCCAGCTGCCCCAGAAACATTAACCAACAGAGTTGTGAATGAACAGTGCTCTGCTCACCTCTGCCATACCAGCGTGCCCCGCCAGATCTGCACGCTAGACGCTGAAACACCTTGTAAGGGGTTAGCAAGGAGGCAATCGCAGCTTTAAGAGAACACACCTTTTCATCTTATCCTCAGGTGTTGTTGATTAAAGCAGATATCTTCACTACCTGCACCACAGGAACCATCAGAGAGAAACTAAGGTAAGCAGTGGCAACAACAAGTACATACAGCTTCTTATTATGCCTTTTCTTAGAAGGGAAGGGTAGTAAGAAGAAACCAGAAAAATCAGTCAGGCAGGTGAACAACAACCTTCAAACATCTATTGCTATAAGCCTCAGTACGAGACGTGTAGCAAATAACTATTTCTCTTTCTGATCACTGCCCCAGCTCAAAATGGAAATAATAAGGACTATGTAAACTCCACCACACTTACAGCCTGTTAGGAAAGAAACTGGGATGTTTGCTATTAATTATTCTATTAGTCAGGTCGTTAGAACAAGGAACAGCTCATTGAAAAACAAAGTCAATACTGGCTGAGTCTAAACAGTTTCTTCAGCATTTAACACATTCAAGCAAGGAACACTATTATTCTGTGCTTGTAACCATGTGCCCCCAAGTCAATAACTGCTCTTCAACCTCTCATCTGACCTCTTTTTAAAGCAGATTTACAAGGAAGTACAGCAAAGGTGCTTCCAGTCAGCTGGTGAGAAAGTATTATGGATCACAACCACACAGCAAACAATTGCTAGTTCTTCCGACCTGCAAGATTAGGATAAATCTAGCATTTATAGAAAAAAAAAAGAAAAGAAATAGGTGATAACAAATACACACAACCTTCCACTTCAAAATAAACCATCCTTGGAGAATATTTACAATGATATCAAATCCCTAAAGCTCTGGACTACAGTTAACCTCTTTCACTACATTCTTCAGTGAGAAATTACCAGCAACACTATACCTTCACAAAGTGCTTTTCACACTCCCGGCTCGCAAAGCACTTCCCACAGAAACACACAAATGAAACATAGCTTTCTTTGGGGTGGGAAACCACCAATATACAGTGTAACACACCAGCACAAAGGTAAGTTTTACAGATAGCTTTATTTATCAAAGACAGATTTTTCTGCTTTCTGATCCCTGCGTGCTGGCAGTCAGCAAATAAACCACAAAGAGCAATCATGCATATCCATAATCTTTAATTTCAGGGAAGTCTCACGCTGCTCTGTGGCACACAGGCTACAGCTGGGATGCCGTTCTGGCAAGCCCCTTGCGGGTCAGCTGAAGCGAGCCCCGACTTACCTGGGCTGTCCCAGCGAGGGCTGCGTCCCGCAGTGTCGGTGGAGACGGGATGACAAGATGAGAGCCACAGGCGTCCTCAGCTCCTTGCAGCAGCCTCCCTGACTGCTGTTATGTCCTCACTGTACAAGCGGTGTTATCTATACAAACAGCCGCATCTTCCTCAGAAAGAATACCTGAAGCCCACTGCTGGTCCTACAACCTATTCCTCTGCTCATGCCACCGCAGCCAGTGACGGAGGAGATGCTTTTAGGGCCACAGGAGACGAAGGCTTAGTGAGGAGAGCGCCTGGCAGCTCCACACACACACACCGGGCTGTCTGCGTGCAAACACACTTTGTCGGCGGATTAAAGTATGTAATTGCCACATGCCACCGAAGCGGAACAGTTTCCAAGTTT
>NW_010133717.1:19091-19976 GCF_000699245.1 Pterocles gutturalis | reverse complement strand
CCAGTGCCCCCAGCAGTGTTTCCCCCCAGTTGATGCTTTTCCAGCCCGGTGAGAGGCTGCTCTGGCCAAGGATGGACTCTCCAAGAGGCATTGCAGGTACTCTTGTGCAGTGCCCAGCACGTTATCTAAGATTTATTCCCCAGTGTTATTGGTACAATAACATCGCTGTCGTGGAGATTTACTTCAAGTGGTGGTTGTGTCTGTGTCGCATTTTCTGCTGGAGGCAGGGTCAGATTTATTGGGAAGTTTCCGCCACTGGCCCCTCCATTACACCTTAAAACACCTCTCCTTCCCTTCCCAGGGAAATCACCTTTGGGGAGGATTCACAAGGATTCGCAATCCTGCAGTCAAGTCACATCCCTGGTTATTAAAAAAAAAAAAAGTCATCTTTGTTAATATTCAGTGAGCAACGCCGTGTGTCCGAGGACAAAGCTCTGCCGTCGCTGGTAAATCAGCGTTCATTGTCCCGGTATCGGGCTGACCCCGGGCTCCCAGGAGGGTTCCACATCTGGTCGTTGCTGGAGCACAGAGAGGATGGGGTTTGCCCTCATCACGAGGCTGGTGTGCTTCCTTCCTTGCCTGATGATCTTTATTCTTGAGGGGCAGTTCCGAGAGATTTAAATATTAATTGCTTTCGAACCTGCTCTTAGTTTTGATTCCAAATCGGGGTTTTGAACTTCCCCCTTGTGTTTGGGGCTGGGATTTGCCCTTATTTGGTGTGGTTTTGGTTTGGGTCTGCTTTTGAGTCACCAGGGACCACGCAGGTGATGGGCTTTGCTGGGGTGTCCTCTGGGGGGGCTGGTCTCCGTGGAGCAGGGGGTGCAGGTGGGCTCACATCCATCCCACGCTTTCCTCTGCCTGCTCAGGGGTCTTGCAGACGCTGCC
>NW_010133717.1:18364-18930 GCF_000699245.1 Pterocles gutturalis | reverse complement strand
CAGCGGTGGGTCCAGCGTGGCTGCGGGGACCCTTGGGGTGGCCAGTGCGGGGCTGTGTGCTGGGCTGGAACAGGGGGTGAAGGAGGAGCTCGGCCAGACCGAGGTGTTTCAGTGAGTCTTGCCCCGGTGTTTCTTCCGGCGCCTCACTTCGCTTTCATGGAAAGTAAATTTTTTATGAACCGTTTATACTTCTCTTTCTTTCCTCCCATGAGCTTTCTGCTGCGCCTGCTGCGCGCGGTTGCGGGAAGAGCAGCTAGCTCCTCAGCAGGACCGCTGCCAGGAAAAGCAGAGCTGCTGGTTTGCTGGCTGTGAGCGGCGCACACGGATTTTTATTTTTATTTTTGTTTTGTGTTTTATTTTATTTTTCACCGGTGTGTGTAGCATTGACCGTAAGGTGCAGAGCTCATTCCCACAAGGTCAGGTAGAGGACGCTGCTTGGAGAGGGAGATTCCCCCCGGGACCGTGCAAACCGCCATCCCTCGGCACGGCTGGGAGCTGCCTTGTGCCCAGCATCCCGGGGGGTTTGCAGCACCGCCGCGTCTCTCGGGGGGCTGCGGCGGACCAAA
>NW_010133717.1:17433-18315 GCF_000699245.1 Pterocles gutturalis | reverse complement strand
AGGGTCTGACCCGGCTTTGCTGAGGCTGGAGGATGC
Organism: Pterocles gutturalis; assembly: GCF_000699245.1. NCBI lineage: Eukaryota > Metazoa > Chordata > Aves > Pterocliformes > Pteroclidae > Pterocles > Pterocles gutturalis. The sequence continues at coordinate 18,279 of NW_010133717.1, read as the reverse complement.
TGGGGCCGAGCCGACAGTTCTGAGATCCTGGGGGGACGCAGGGCTGGGGTCCAGGGAGCGGTTCCCAGTTTGCGCTGGAACCAGAGCTCCTCCGCAGCCAGCGGGACTCCCAGGTCCAAATGCAGATGGTTCAGGTACAGCACCACCCAGCACCACTCACCAGAAGTGAGTTTGAGTTATCAGAAAAGACAATTTGGTTTTATGGAGAGGGGTTTTTGGTGCCTCTGAATTGTAGACTCATAAATTCTAAATTTAATTCATAAAAGTTCCACGGTAGCACTAAGCAGCAAAAGGTAAGGGGACATGTCACCAGTCATGGGGACTCGGGGTGAGGGCAGGAGGACGAGCCGCCAGGGACATGGCACAGGGGAGGACAGCGTTGCTTTGCTGGTTTTCACTCCGTTTCCAGCAAAATCCTGCTCCAAGCTGAGAAAATGGGGTCGTGGGGCTGTGCCTGGGGATCTGCGGCACAGGCGTCGGTACGGGGCAGAGAGGGTGTGGAGTCTCCTTCTCTGGAGACATTCAAAGCCCACCTGGATGCGTTCCTGTGTGATCTGATCTGGGTGTCCTGCTCCGGCAGGGGGATGGGACTGGATGATCTTCCGAGGTCCCTTCCCATCTCTAACAGTCTGTGATTCTGTGATTCTGTGTGTGAGAGCATGGAGCCAGGGCTGCAAAGCCCCTGGGCGGGGGGAGCTGCCGGGAAACCCTCCCCATGGCCCGGGGAGGTCAGAGCTCGCCGGCCGCAGCAGTGGGCTGGGGACGGGGGACAGCCCGGGTCTGGGGGGCTGGTGTGCTCCAGGGGGGTAAGTCCCTGGCGGTGATGTAGGATTCAGAAATGTGCTG
>NW_010133717.1:16830-17398 GCF_000699245.1 Pterocles gutturalis | reverse complement strand
CGGGGAGATAAGCAGAAACAGCAGCAGCCAGGATTTGGTGATGGAGAGCTGCGGGGGCCCTTTGGCAGGCGCCAGCGTGTCAAGAGGGTTTTTAAAAACCTGCTTGTGGATTAAAACAAGGAATCGATAATCTGGAGTTTAGGGCTCCGAGAGCCGCTTCATTAGCAACTTTCCTTCTCCTTTCTTTATAAAGTTCTGGAGCAAACTCCCCAGATAAGTCTTGAGGACAGAAATTACTGTGTCAGCTCGGAGGGAGGATTACAGATAACGGGGAATTAATACTGAAATGCATATGCTATAAATATAACAGGATTACATCCCCACGGTATGTAAAACCCCTTCACCTTCCTCCGAGCCTCCTCTGGTGGGCCAGGGAACGGCGGGGTCTGCACCGTGGGGGGGGGCTGCGCTGGTGGGGGTCTGTCCTGCATTGCCCGTGGCCGGGCGATGGGCTCCTGTTCCCCCTGGGCTGGAAGGGCTTTTGGTCGGTGTTCGAGCCCCAGGCAGGGTGGGCTCGCTCGGGTCCAGGCAGCGGCAGCGGGGCCCCACCACAGTGCTCACTGGGGGC
>NW_010133717.1:16458-16803 GCF_000699245.1 Pterocles gutturalis | reverse complement strand
GTGTCCCTGTTCCGTGTCCTCCCCAGGTTCTCCATTATTCTCCTTTTCCCCCATGCTGGGGCTGCCTTTGGAAGCCATCTGTGGTGTCTCCCCAAGAAAAATCTCTCCCCTCTTGCCCCCACCCCTCCATCCCTTCCTGCTGCTCCGAGAGCATCTTTCTGGGGGTGTTCCATGACAAATAACTGATAATAATAAATCAAAATAAACAATAATAGTAATAAATCAAAATAGCTAATAATAATAATAATAATTTTCAGTGGTGATGGAGCAGGGGCCAGGGAGGGGGGCTGTGGGGACAGGGCAGGGCTGCAGGCGTTGCAGGGGAAGGTCTCGGCACCAGCATGG
>NW_010133717.1:15309-16318 GCF_000699245.1 Pterocles gutturalis | reverse complement strand
TGCAGGCTTGAGCGCTCTGCCCCGGGCATGGGCACGGATTGCTGAGCCGCTTGTTCCCTGGCTGGAAATGAATGTTCTCATTTTTGCCCATTTCCTCCTCGTTCTGCAGCTGGGACGCGACGGCGGCTTGCTGTGAGGGCTGAGAGAGCTGTCAGGAGGCTTTGCTCTGCCTGCAGAGTGAGCAGGAGCTCTGTCCCGGGCATGCTGAGTCCCCGGCTCGCACAGCACCGTGCCGGAGTTTGCAGATGGAGCGTTTAAACCCCCATATTTGCCGTCAAATTGCTGGTGGAAATCTTTCTTCACGTTGGCAGCTGAGCTGGTGGGTCTTTGATCTCTCCTAGCACAGATGTTGCAGCCAAAGAGACTTAAGCTTAAACTTCACTTTGTAAAATAGACTTTTTTTGACAGTTTCCTTTAAAAAATAATCTTCTCCTCAGCTCAGGAGGCAGGGAGGAATGGCCAGCCCCACAATGCGATTTCCAAACCAAGTAGTGCAGAAAGGAGCCGCTTTCAGCTGCTGCTATTTCTTCCCTAAATCCTGTCCTTAATCCGCGGAGCGGCAGCGGGGTGACACACCGGTTCAGCTCCAGCAGTGCCAGCGCTGCGGTGGGCTGGGGTCTGGAGTTTGCCGAGCTCTGCTGGTCCTCGGCACAGGTCCTCCCTGCCGCCGGCACAGCACCATCCTGTCCCCTGTGAAAGGGATCATAAGGGACATTGGGGATGATGTTGCCCAGAGAAGCTTTGCGTGCCCCATCCCTGGAGGGGTTCAAGGCCAGGCTGGATGAGGCTTTGGGCAACCTGGGCTAGTGGGAGGTGTCCCTGCCCATGGCAGGGGGTGGGACTGGGTGCGCTTTGAGGTCCCTTCCCACCCAAACCCTTCTGTGACTCTGTGATTCTATGATAACACTCCTTGGAGGAGCTCAGACCCATCTCCCCGTGCAGGGAGCAGTAAATCTCAGTATTAAGCTCTTGCTGATGCATTAATCATCTCGGGTACCTCCTAAAGATG
>NW_010133717.1:14097-15164 GCF_000699245.1 Pterocles gutturalis | reverse complement strand
CGCTCTGCAGAGGTTGGGAGTCGGGGTGCGGGGATGCGCTGGGGGCTCCAGAGATCCTGCAGAAACTGGTCCCGGCACCCGTGGCCAGGATCAGGCACGCTGGAGGATGCGGGGGCTGAGCTGGGGGGGTCGGGGTCCCCACCAGCATCACTCCACACTGCCCTGAAGTGCTGGAACCGTCGGGGTTTCGCTCATGCTCCGGGGCGATGCGCAGTGCGGCTGCAGGGACCATCGAGGGAAAATTGCGCTCTGCGGATTTCCCAGCTGCCGGGGCCGTGATGCAGCCTCTGCGAGCGGTGGCACATCCTGAGTGCATTTAACGTGAGAGCGGGCAAAATGAGGGGCTCTGATGGATCAGAACGATTCAGCGTGGCACGTCAGGAGTGACTGGTGACCAGTGGCATCCTCTGCACCCCTGCACAGGAGGCAGTGGGGATTGTCCTGCTCAGTTGCACCATGGAAATCAATAACGGTAACGCAGCACCCTGCAGCCTCCGGCTGTGGCTGGCCTCAAAAACCTGCAAACCCTCAGACGGGTGTAAGTCTTCTTTTATAAGAACATATAAAGATCAAAACACAGAATATTTAAGCTGGCCTGATGCAATAGGCAGCTCTTTCAAGTTGTGATTTGTAAAGACGGTTCAGATAATTTCCTGAAAGACACACTCATAATGATTAATTTAGAATATGTTTAATTCGAGTTAGAGAGATCAAAGGGAAGGCATTTCCCCCGGTAATGCCGGCTGCGGTTTTACACTTTCACCGCATGGGGTGGGGGGGGAATGTCTGATTTGTCCTTTGTGGTGATTTCTCTGTTAAAACTGCAGAGGAAAGCGCTGTGCCGATGCTTGTACTGATTTGGGAGAAGGAGAGGAGCCCGGGGCAGAGCCCTGCCCAGCCGGCTGGGGGAGGTGAGGGGCGGCGGGACGCTGGGGTGGCGAAATCCCCCCTCGGCTCTTCGCAGCTCACGCTTTTGCAGCTTTCTCCTGCGGCGGTGTCTGTCCCAGAGTGTCCCCAGGGTGGATGCCCAGTGAGCAGCAGGACGGAGCCCCGCAGCGTGCCCGGCC
>NW_010133717.1:13809-14038 GCF_000699245.1 Pterocles gutturalis | reverse complement strand
GCAGCTGCTGCGGCCACAGCAGCCCTTCGGGTCTCATTGGGAGTGATTTATGTGTTCATTTGTGCAGCCCCAGTTCTGCTGCATTTAACCTCTGTGGCTGGGTCAAGTGTCCCTGTGGTTCAGCCTGCGCAGGAGCCTTTGCCAGGGGAAGGCAATAAAATCAGTGTTTGTTACCGGTTTCTGTATAACACAGGAGCAGGTCCCATCTTCCTGGTGCAGGTACCGGCTG
>NW_010133717.1:12806-13798 GCF_000699245.1 Pterocles gutturalis | reverse complement strand
TTTGGTGCCTGGTGGGTGAGCGAGGCTCGGTGTTTGCTCTGCTGCGCACGAGATGCTGCTGCAGCTTCTCCATCTCCGTGGTGGTGCTTCATGGAAAAGATGAGTTTTATTTAGTGCAAGAACAATAACTCGCTCTAACTCAGGAAAAGGGATTTGGATTCTGGTTGCGTTGTTCCCTCCCTCTCGGTGTCCTTGTCCCCACGCCGGGCACACAGCCCGGACCGGGTGGCGGTTGGGTCTGACAGTGATGGATGGGACACGCAGAGACTCAATTAGCCTGGTGACGAAGCCCCGTCCAGGCCACGCTTTCCTGAGTGCGGCACCTCAGTCTGTATGCAGGCTCATGGACAAGCGACCTCATTTCCCGAGCAGTGACCACGGTGCCGGTGACCAGGACACGCTGGGAGCCAGCGGCCGGCGCAGCTGGGGACACTTTGCCCCATGTCCCCAGCACAGCCTCAGTGGGGTGATGGGCGAGAGGCTGGAGGGTCTGGTGTGGGCTGGGAACGGGGGGGCACCGCAGCTGCAGGGACCAGCCCAGGACTGTCCCTGTCTGCGTCCCCAGCGCCGTTACCCCGGCCCGGCGAGGGTCCAGCGTGCAGGGCAGGCTGTGGCTGGCGGCAGCTGGAATACGAGCCTTGATATCCGAGTGTGGAAATGGGAATCTTTCATTTTTTTCCATTTTTCCCGTGCTGGGTGCATTTGGAGATGGCAGCGAGGGTCAGCGGGGGCTCTGCTGCCTGGCCTGGGGAGGAGCAGGGGGATGCAGGAGAGGGGAGCAGGGAGCGGCAGTTTCTGCAATCTCAGCGCTGCGCTGTCAGAGTCGTTCCCGCGGCTGGCAGGACCCACTGCCTGCGGGGAGCTCTGTTTGTTTGTGTTCTCAGCATCTCCCAGGGCTGGGATGGGTTTGGCAGGATGCTGCCGGCGCAGCTCCAACCCATCTCCCCGCCTGGGCTGCGGCTGCAGAAAACTCCAGCTTGCCCGGGGCAGGC
>NW_010133717.1:12117-12710 GCF_000699245.1 Pterocles gutturalis | reverse complement strand
GGAGGAGCGTGACTCAGCTGAGCCGGGATGCGGTGCCCAGCCGCAGCTCTGCAGGAGCCTCCTGGCTGCTCCGCGGGATCTCAGCAGCAGGGTCCAAAAGCACCACTGGGCTTTGGTGTGAGCCAGGTGAGGTCCACGAGCCTTTCGCTGCCCGCCTGCCAGGTTGGGATCTGAGCACAAGGGCAGCTTGCTGTGCTGTGCCATGCCAGCGGGGCTGGGACGAGGACACTTGTCCCCTCAGGGGACAAACAACCTCGTGGCCCTATGAGCAGCTCCCGGAGTCCTCGGCTGCGTTCCCATGGGGTGGTGGGTGCTGGTGGCCCCCCAGGAGCTGCAGTGCTGGAGCAGGACGCTGCCCCACGGCCACAGCTCGGTGTGTGTTAACGCCGCGTGTTTTACAGTGCATCAGTCGCTGTATAAAAACCCGCCCCGGGTGCGTCCCAAACAGATCCCACCAAACACATTTGCTCCAGGAGGCTTTGGAAGACTTGATTCAAGCTTGGCTGATGCCCGAGTGACTCCCACCCCGTTCTGCGAGTGAGGGGCGGAGGGGGAAGCGCAGCGGCTTTCTCGCCGGGTGGGGGGGGGAGCCC
>NW_010133717.1:11574-11861 GCF_000699245.1 Pterocles gutturalis | reverse complement strand
TGGGGGCAGCTGGGGTTAGCAGCTGCGTAACCACAGCCTGACTTCATGGCTCTCTAAACGAAGCGCTGTTTGTTTCAAACACAGAGACGTTCATCATCCTGTGCCGAGCCCCAGGAAGGGGTTAATGCCAGACCCCTGGGGTTCCCTGTGTCTGTGGAGGGATTGTTTGATCAGATAATGTGGGTGTTGGATGTATGTGTGGGGAAACAGAACCCGTGTTCTCTGAAGGAGGCATCGCGGGCTGTCAGGAGCCGCCTTTGATCCGCGGAGCCACGGTGCTGCAAAGC
>NW_010133717.1:10920-11208 GCF_000699245.1 Pterocles gutturalis | reverse complement strand
TGGCCGGTCCTGCTGCAAATCCCGCAGCACAGCCAGGCTCGCTCCTGGAAGAGTATCAGCCTGTGGAGCCCCTCTGCCACGCCAGCCGCCAGCAATGCAGAGCCCAGGGACGAGGAAGGGGGAAGGGGTTTTTTAGCGGAAAAGGGCACAGGAGAAATAGGATAAAAACAGGCGGGACAGCACTGAACTCATGCTGCAGTGCCAGAGCAGGGAAATGTCTTTTTAAGTTTGGGAGCGCCAGAAGGGGGCCAAAGCAAGGAGGTGACGGTGACAGTGACCTGTGCCGTG
>NW_010133717.1:8639-10860 GCF_000699245.1 Pterocles gutturalis | reverse complement strand
GGGCCAGGCAAACAGCCCCCAGAATCCGCAGCTTCCCCATCTAACGGCTCGAGCTGCAGCGATTCCCAGGCTCTGACCTCGGTCACAGTTTGCTTTAAGCTCTTAAACCACCCGGGCTGTTCCCTGGTGCTCAGGCCGTGTTCGGGGCGGTTGCTGCTCTGCTGCCCCGCTCGCGCTCTCGCCGTGTGCTCTGTCCTGGCAGCTTCGCCTCCAACACACTGCCCAGAGCAGGTTTTTTGTCCAAGAAAATGTGTTTTTTGGCCGATGCAGCCGTCTCCTGCCCCGCCCTGGGCAGCCTCAGCATCCCACCTGGATGCGAGCCACAGGTCTCCAGATGGGGCTGGGGCCAGGGACCGATGCGATGGGCTCCTGCTCCCGGCTGCTGTTGGTGTCCCCCTCAGGCGGGATGGGAGCCCGTTCCTGAGCTGAAATATCGCTGGGGGGACACCAGGGCCGTTGGTGGGATTTGCAGTGTCCGTGGTGTCACTGTGCGGGTTTTGGATCCTTCCCTGGCTCCTCTGCTCCCCCGCCATCATCCTGCCGTGGGGTCAATGGATTTCTTTGTCTTGCAGAGAGATGCCAAGGGCCAGTACCTGTTCGACCTCCTCTGCCACCACCTGAACCTGCTGGAGAAAGACTACTTCGGGATTCGGTTTGTGGACCCCGACAAGCAGCGGGTGAGAGCCCTTCCCGCACAGGGCGATGGGGGTCCGGCAGCTCAGCAGCATCTGGCTCGTCCTCGCTGCTGCGGCCGAGCTGAGCGGGGGGCAAACGGCTGCAGGAGCGTGGGTTTGGGCAGCGATGGGGCTGCAGCCCCGACACGTCCTGGGTATCGGTTGGGATGTGTGAGCCGGGGGAGCTGGCACAGCTCTCAGGTCTCGTCTCTGAGCATCTTGTGTTCGCAGGGTGCGAGGGTTTGATGCTGTCTCTAAGGCGAGGAGGGGGAGCTCCTGGCGCCGGGTTTGCGGGACTATTTCTAGAGCAGAGTCGCGTTTTAACACTGAGACCAGGCTGTGCGACAGCTCCGCCCTGAGAATCCGAGTGCCCGGGCGTGTTGCCTTGGGCAATGAGGAGTGAACCCAGACAGAGCCGAGAGCCCTGGGGCAGGAGCTGGGCTGGGCTGGCGGCGCAGCACCCGGCACGGACCCTGCAGGGTCCCACAGGGGGATGGGGACACAACCTCTCGCAGGGGAGAGCCCTGCCAGGTCCCCCTGGGCTGGATTTTCCCCGCAGATGTTGCATGAGCCCTGCCACGAGAGCACTGGAGGTTTGGGAATGGGGAGCACGGTGGATGCACTCACAGGCGTTGCTGTTACTAACAGCCTCGTGCCACGTTGCCTGATGATCGATAGAAGCCACCGTCACCATCTCTGCTCCCCAGCACCTTCTGCCCCATCTGATGTAGGAGCTGCTCCCTCGCTGCCGCCCGCAGCGGGACGGGGCTGCTCTGAGCGCCCCGCTCCCCCCTTCTCCCTCCCAGGAGCACCCACTGACACGCACGTGGCTTTTTCTTATTTTTTTTTAATTTTGCCCCAAAGAGTCAATGTCATTAATGGAAAGTATTTGTTACTGAGTTGCTTTAATCACTTTGTTTTTCATTGCAGCATTGGCTGGAATTCACCAAGTCGGTTGTGAAGCAGATGAGGGGTGAGTATCGCTGCGAGCAGGTGTCCTGGACAGACGGCGTCTGCTCCTTTCCTTTTAGATGTATTTCCACGTTCTCCAGCCCTTCCCCTCTGGGGCCAGTTCCCAGAGTAAATTGGCCTTTTTGCTTATCCCCAATGCTGTTCTGCTGGGTCGAGGGTGTGCTCATCCTCCAGCAGCCCCACTGCAGCCATGGCTGGCCATCCCCCACGGCATGGGACACCGGCCCTGCTGGGGACAGGGACAGAAGTGATGGGGATGAGCCCAGCGAGATGCTCCAGCGCTGCAGCCAGCGGGCTTCACTGGGGACATTGCTCCCACTGTCACCACCACAGTGGGGAACAGCCCCGTGCCCATCTCCTGCCCCCTTCCCCAGGGCAGCTGTGGGGTGTTGGGAGTAATGGGGAGGGCAGACCCCCAGCAGTATCCGACCGTCTTGTCAAGGACAAAGGGGACAAGCTGCCATTCAGTGACCGCAGTGCCGCTGTTCTCGCCGCAGCCCAGCCTCCCTTCACCATGTGCTTCCGCGTGAAGTTCTACCCCACGGACCCCGCGGCGCTGAAGGAGGAGATCACCC
>NW_010133717.1:6269-8609 GCF_000699245.1 Pterocles gutturalis | reverse complement strand
TGGCCCCCAGATCCCCCCCGGCCCTGGACCCCCCCGTGCTGGGGGCTCCGCTGCCGCTGCACGTTGCCGGTGAACACTGGGGTCCGTGCGAAGCGTGTCGAGAATTAAGCAGGATTACTGATGGAGCTAAATATATTCCAGGGTTTAATTCTGGGGATTTTCGGTCTGTTTCTGCCGGCAGCAAGCAAGGGAGGATGGCTGGGCTTTGCAGCCTGCTCTGCAGCGTGTTTGGAACACACCTGAGCTCAGCTCTTTGCTCCAGCTCTGCATTAACGGTGGTTTTGTTGGGCAGATCAGTTATAAGAAGCAGAGGATGGTGAGGGGTTTCAGGAACCCTTCTGGGGTTTGTTTTCCCCGTGATAATGCACAAAACCAATGAAAGCTTCGTTTGTGTTTCACAGAAGGACCCAAAACCCAGAAGGACTAGTTTCACACCAGTATGTCTCCTTGTTTTCCCAAAGAGACATTTGCTTCATTTGCAGGTTTCACATTGACTCCCAGCAGCTGCAGCCACCGGGCCCTGATGTAAATGGGAAACGGCCAAAGACACGCGTCCAGCCCATTAATTGTGTTTCTCTCCTTTAATCAGAGCTTAGCAAACACCGGCAGCTGCCAAGCACAGTCAAAGCTGAACGGGGGGCTGGGGATTTACCTGGGGAGTGGGAGCTGAGCGGGGGGCATGGGGCGGTGCTGGTGGCACTGGGAGCAGCAGACCGTGTTCTCTGTCCCGTGGGTGACGCATGAGGCTGTTCAGGACCGCAGCCATCCGGCTCCTTCTGTGCCCTGCGGCTGGTGTGAGCGTGGAGCTCGGCAGCCCAGGGGCTCAGGCTGCTGGGTCCAGGTCTGGCGGTCCCCCACGGGTCCCCCACGGGTCCCCCCAGGTCCCCCACACACCAGGATGCTCCCCCTGTGCGGGTGGGGTGTGCCTGCAACTGCAGCTGAAACCTGGGCTTGGAATTCCCTTTCCCCTGGAGCGAGTACACTGTGATATCTGGATTTCGCTTTAATATATTTTATCTGCAAAAATTAGTGGCTTATCTCAACATAAATCTCGATTTGAGAAGTGAAGCGTGGCTGAGATATTGCAGAGTGCGAGACTGCTCACTTGAACCCGTCTCTGAGCACTCCCATTGTGCTCCTTCGCTCTGTGACTTAGGTTTTACCACCCAAAGGTTTCCCAAACGCGTCACCATACGACTCAGCCCAGACTGTCACTTAGGTTTAAATTTATTCAAATATGTGATTTTCTGACATAGTTTAACTTTTCTCTGGGCTTTGGTGTGTAGAGATGGAGACGGGTGAGTGCAAGAGGAGGGCAGCGGGTGTGTACGCAGAGAACTGGGAGGATGCAGGGATTTGGGGAAGGATGAAATCCCGATATGGGGAAGCTGAGCAGCTGGGCGTGGATGCGGGACTGGGGGGTGCAGTGGCCACCGGTGGGCTCAGGACCACGAGACCCTCCTCAGAGCATCGTCCCTGAGCTCCTCGGCCCCCGGTGCCCTTGCGATGGGCTGGGGGCTGCGATTGCATTGGGGCACCGCTGCCCAGAGCAGGGGGAAGCGTCGCGGGGGGCTCCGGGGGCTGGTAGGAGAAGGGCTGGAGCGGGGCTGGGATGCTCGCTCTGAGCCCCAGCATCAGCCCCAGCCCGGGAGCTGCCCGGTAATTAGCACTTGGTGCTGGTAGGGAGTGTAATCTCTTGTAAATGGGCTGCTGGGAGAGAAATGTTAGTGCAGGTGTCTGGCGGCAGATATCCCACATCTAAATTGCCTGTTGAGGTAATTTAAACTTTGCTTAATAAATGGACTTTCTCCTCTGTCCTCAGGTATTTAGTCTTCCTGCAGATCAAAAGGGATCTCTACCACGGCCGGCTCCTCTGCAAGACTTCGGATGCGGCGTTGCTGGCCGCCTATATCCTGCAGGGTAATGCCTTTTGACAAGATAAATTTGCTTCTCATGCTAAGCACTGATTGCATTATTTCACTTACAACAGATCGCAGCACCTTGAATACAGATGTCATCCCGCCCGCGCGGGGCTCCTGCTGCAAGGCTGGGCTGGGCTGGGGGAGGGTGGGGGCTGACACTGGGGTGTCACCTGCACGCCGGAGTGTCCCCAGGGCAGCAGCATCCCCGCAGGCGTCCCCGTGGCTGATCCAGCCCCAGAGCACAGGGGTGGCCGGTGGCTGCTCAGCGTGTGCCCTCCTTCAGCGTCAGTCCCCCGGTGCCTGTGGCCGTGTCCCCAGGGTGAGCTGGGGGGACGTGCCCCAGCAATCAAAAAAGACAAATTTCAGCTCCGAAGCATTTCTGAGTTGTTTCACAGTGCCGGTGTGTTTCCACTATTTT
>NW_010133717.1:2734-6243 GCF_000699245.1 Pterocles gutturalis | reverse complement strand
TAAGAATTAACGTAACGAATGCATTTCGCTCAGGACCTGGGGCTGGAGGGAATTAGATGGGAGCAAGGTCCTTCCATCCGCGCTGCCGGGAGGCTGCGGGATTGCTGCAAATCCCGCTGGAGACACCGGTGTCCTCGGGGTGCGGGGGGCTGCCCGCCCCAGGGCTGCCATCGCACAGACCCAGCGCTGCTCCCGCTCTTGGCAAAGAGCTCGAGGAATTAGTAAATTTGGGACAGTGAGCGTCTGCTGGCGGGCGATTCCCAAGCAAACGGTGAAATTAATTTGGCGCAGTTAATGCTCCAGAAATGATCCTTCCTAACGGGAAGCACGGGGGTCGGGGCGGCGTTCCCGGGATGCTCTGAGCCCCCGAGGCTGGCGCTGCCGGGATGGGGATGTTGCTGCTGTTCCTGACCCGTTCTGTCTCCCACCAGCCGAGATCGGGGACTACGACCCGGGGAAGCACCCCGAAGGCTACAGCTCCAAGTTCCAGTTCTTCCCCAAGCACTCGGAGAAGCTGGAGAGGAAAATCGCGGAGATCCACAAGTCGGAGCTGAGGTGGGGCGGTGGCGGGGATTGCTGGTGCTCGGCTGGTTTTTCTCCCTGTTTGGGATTTTCAGTGGTGGTGTGGGATGAGCCCCCGCGGCTCCGGGCTGTCAGACCCACGAGCGGTGCTCGCGGCAGCGTTGGCAATAGTGAAATGCCGAGCAGGCGATGGGAAGGCGGGTGGGTTGGTGACACGGGGACATCCTCACATGTCACGCTGCGGAGGAGCGACTGTGTCCCCAGACCTCTGCTCGCTGGAAGGAAAGCGGGACAAGCCATGGAAAGTGCAGACTGATAAAAAAAATACGCCAGCAATGCCGCAGTCCCGTCCTGGTGCCAAATCAGCCCCAGGGAGGGTCGAGGGGTTTCTCCAGCTCCTGGCTCTTGGCTCAGCTGGCACGACCCGGGGGGTCCCTGGTCACCCCCGGCAGGATGGGGACAGTGCCCAGCCCCGCACAGATTCCCTCCTACCTTTGCCCTGCTCTGGGGACATGAGATGTGAGACCATCCTGCCAAGGGGGCTGTGTCCCCCCCACGCAGCCAGGGCACGGGTCCCTGGGGGGACAGGGGGGTTTAACCCCTGCAGACCCCCATCAGAGCCATGTCCATCCCCTCTGCTGTCCCCTGCCCAGCAAACCCCCCTTCCCTCCTCTCCTGGAGACATCCCTGCGCTGCGGGAAGGGAATTCAGCCCCAGCTTGTGCAGATGCTCCTTCCTCCTGGTCCTTCTGCCAGGTCGGGGTCTCCGGCTCGCTGGGGCTAGGAGGGACGCGGGGCTTCGGTGCCCGTCCCGGCTGCAGAGGGATGGTGCTGGTGGGAACATGGCACAACCGATGCCTCTTGTTAACAGCAAGCTGACCGTCACGGTCATGTCTTCCATGGAATTCTCTTTTTTTCCCTTTTTTCCCCTCCTGCAGTGGGCAGATGCCAGCAACTTCAGAGCTGAATTTCCTCCGGAAAGCCCAGACTCTGGAGACCTACGGGGTCGATCCGCACCCCTGCAAGGTAACGCAGGTTTCCGAACACGTTTCCTTGCGCAGAACGAGCCGCAGAGGTGCCACTGACGGGTCCCCAGTTTGTCACCTGCAAGCGGCTCTGGGTGGTGGGATGTGCTGGAGCCGGCAGCCCCCCCCCAGCCTGAACCCAGCCCCGCGTGGGGATATGTGCGGGGGGTGGGCACCGCTCCAGAGCCCTTCCAGCGGTGCTCAGGGAAGCCGAGAGAAAGCGTTTCCTGTGCAGACAGCTATAAAAGACAGCGACCGATCATCTTCTGCGAAAACATGTAATTTGGAGGCAGGAACGAGGTTGGGAATGTGTCTGAGGCACCAACAGGCATTAACCTGCCAGCGACAGTCCATCGCTCGCTCGTCCCCGGCCAGTAATCCACTTTGCTGCTTGAAATGGTTTTATTGACTGGAGCTGTCACTGCACTGGGCGCGCTCTGCTCCTCGTCATCCACTCACATGCAGATGGATGCGGGAGGCAAAGCAGGCGGAGGGTTTTCCTGTACCGGCAGTGCCTGCTCTCTGCTCCGGGGGCTTTAACCGGATTGTGGCACAGAAATCCACGATTGCAGTAGATATACCTGGCCTGCTCTTGTGTCCCTTTAGGGTCCCGGGCCCCATTGAGCATCTGAGCCTCTGCACCCCGAGCTCCCCATGCTTGTCCCCAGCATCCCCCCCATCCCAGGGACACCCTGCTCCTCAGTCCGGGGGCTCCCCCCTCCTCCCTTCCCAAAGCAGCAACCCCCAAACTGTGCAGCTTCCAGCCCAGCACCCCGGTAATCTCAGAGCTGTCCTGCTCGCTGCAGTGGCATCATCACCATCATCATCAACATCACCATCATCACCATCACCATCATCACCAGCAGCATCACCAGCAGCAGCAGCAGCACCAGCCGCAGCTGTATCTTCCTCCGCGAGACGGGGCTGCTGGAGCGCAGACACGACGGGTTCGGGGTTTGCATCTCGCCTCGTGCAGGGTGCTGTTCAGGTCCAGGGCTCTCTGCTTTGGGCCATTCTCCCTGGACAGATTAAGGCAGATTTTTGATCTAATCTGGATTTAAAACCAACTTGTTCTCTGCTCAAATTCAGAAGATCCCATCACAATGCTTCTGTACCTGCCCTGTACAATTCCTTGCCAGCTTTTCCTGCCCAGTCCTGATCCTGGCACACACCTTCCCTTTGGCTCAGCATCCTTCAGAAGCTGTCTGAGCATCTGCCGGCCAAATACAAGTCTGGGCAAATCTAACCATTACTGAGCGCCCACAACTGTTTCCCAATAGTTTTAAGATTCAGCATGTCTCTGTTTTTGCCGCACGCACCAGTGCAGCTGGTGATCGCTTCCCCGGAGTCTAGACGTTATGATTAAGTCAAACTGCCGCCTTGCTCCGCACATGACACTAATTATTGGTTTTAAACCATCTCGATGCTGCCCGGCTGCATGGGCTGTGCAGGGCTCTGCAGCGAGTAATGGCTTTTTACCATTTTGTGCTTTAATTATCAGTGAAAGGGCTGGTGGGGCGCTGCCTTCGCCGTCCATCCCTCACTGGTCAGCGATGGGAGCACTGGGAGGGGAGCTGTGCTGCGGCTTCTCCTCGTTAGTGCTGCTGGACCCGCTGCCCCGTTACCCGGCTGCATGTGCGGGGTGTCACGGTCCGGGTGACCCCCTGGGAGCATCCCGCCGGAGAGTCAGGGTGGGGGTCGGCAGGGTCGGGGTGGGGGGTTCTGCATCAGCAGGGTCAGGGTGGGGGGTTCTGCATCACCACCCCCTTGGGGCTGCGGGTCACTGATGGCTTTGCTGACTCAGCAACGATCGCTGTTGTCTTCCAGGACGTGTCAGGGAACGCGGCATTTTTGGCCTTCACGCCCTTCGGGTTTGTGGTTCTGCAGGGAAACAAGCGAGTTCACTTCATCAAGTGGTGAGTTCCCACCCCGGCATCACCCCGGTGCTCGCTCGGAGCCGCAT
>NW_010133717.1:2306-2632 GCF_000699245.1 Pterocles gutturalis | reverse complement strand
CCATGGGATGAGGTCCCGTGATGCTGGGACACCCCCCTGCCCATCAGCATCACCCTGGGGTGTCCCCTGATCCAGCTGCTGGCTTTGACCCCCCATGGCACCTCCCGGGGATGGGGAATGGGGTCTTGGGGCTGCCTCCCCAAAGCAGCATCTGGGGACCCGCCAGGGCTGTGCCATGTGCCACTGGGCTGCGGTGGCTCTGTGCAGCCTCTCACCGGCCCGTCCTTGTCCTTCCAGGAACGAGGTGACCAAGATGAAGTTTGAAGGGAAGACTTTCTATTTGTACGTAAGTCAGAAAGAGGTGAGTGCGTCCCCTTCCCGCGGGA
>NW_010133717.1:1669-2035 GCF_000699245.1 Pterocles gutturalis | reverse complement strand
AAAAAAAAAAATCTGTTTCTGGACGTGGAAAAGACAGGGGAGGTTGGTATTGGGGCGCTGGGGCTGCCCGTCCCTTGTGCGCGGTGCCATGCCAGGGGGTGGTCGATGCTCCAGCATCTCCCCGTGTCCCTGTGCCCCCGTCCACACTCCGCACCGCTTGCGGGTTCCCCGCCGACTCCGTGTCTTTCCCCTTTAGGAAAAGAAAATCGTCCTTACCTATTTCGCCCCAACGCCAGAAGCCTGCAAGCACCTCTGGAAGTGCGGGATAGAAAACCAGGCGTTCTACAAGTGAGTGTGGGGCGGGGGGCTGCGTCCCCTGCACAGCGCCCGCCCCGGGGCTCCATCCCGGCACCGGGGGGGGATGTC
>NW_010133717.1:647-1575 GCF_000699245.1 Pterocles gutturalis | reverse complement strand
TTTCTGGAGATGAAGCTTTAACGCTGCGTGACCGCGCGCACGTCCTGTCCGTCCCGTCCCCTCCGCAGCAGCAGATGTGTTTTGGCATTTCCCCGTTAACAGCAGCTGCTTCGGAGCCGGCCCCTGCGTGCGGCTGCTCAGACGCTGGCAAAACCGAGGGAATGTTTTCTGACCTAATATTCTGGGATGGATTTTCAAAACGGCTTTGCAGGGTCTGCTTGTGCTGCATCCAGCACTAAACCCCCGCGAAGCCGAGGCGGTGCCCTGGGGTGCGTTAGAAAATCCTGCCTTTGATGGGGAAGGCTCAAAAACCTCCAGAAATAATCTGCTTCTGAGTTCTTTGGGAAGAAGTTAATTACTCAGGGGAATTATTCCAGGGACCGGGGAGGTGACGGGCAGGCTGGTGGCAGGCCCCAGACAGGGCCATTGGGGACGGTGGCTCAAGGGACTGTCCCTGCCGCTGCCTGGCTTGGGGGGACCTCTGGGCTGGGGGGTCTCACCCAGTCTAAGTTTTCCCCTTCCCCAGGGGCTCTGGGCTCCCTGGTTCGTGGCACCAAAGCGGGTTTGTGCCGTGGTTTGGCGAGCTGGGCTGGCAGAAAGGGACATGTCCCAGCTGGACTGTGCCCAAAAACCGGGGGGTGCCAGGTGGAAGGTTTTGTTTTACCACCCTGCTCATGTTGTACTTAAAAATAGCCGGTTTTGTGCTTTGTAATGAGTTTTATTTTAATCAGCAAGATGCAAGATAAAGCCTGTGATGTATTCTCTCTGGGAATACTGCAATCAGCAGCGCAATCAGCAGGTTTCATTTCTCATTATATTAACATGAAATGAAATTGCAATATTGCTTTACAAATCTTTTTATGATTAATCGCGTCAGTAAATCACCGCGGGATTACGCACCCAGCGGAGTGGACCGTGGCCTCGGCCG
>NW_010133717.1:0-240 GCF_000699245.1 Pterocles gutturalis | reverse complement strand
CTCCCCAGCCCCAGAACAGTGGATTTTTGCAGGGGCAGGCGTGGAGGGGAGGGGATGGGATGGGGGGCTTTGGGGTTCGATTTTTGAGAACAAGGGATAAAACTAATCACTGCAATTCCTGAATTCCTGGGGGTGTTGTGAGGACCTGGACCTGGGACCTCATATCTCGGCAGAAGGGGAGACCCCAGCACATCCCCGCTGCGAGGTGCACGATGCCGGCCCCTGAGGGCCAGGACACCC
>NW_010133716.1:63484-63852 GCF_000699245.1 Pterocles gutturalis | reverse complement strand
GTGTGAATAACCACAGCCTCCCTGCTGTTTCTGTCTGCAATGGCTAGTTCAAAGCCAGCGTGCTCTCATCCCATCATTGCAACCTGTAAGGTAGCTGTCCCCATGGAGCCCAAAGGGATCATTATCCTTTAAGTGAGGCAGCTTTCTCCCCTTGTTAAACAAAACCAAACAAAATTGCTCAATTTCACCTATAAATCCCCACTTCATCACTCCGCGTGACTTCCTCTCCACCCAGGCCAGTACAGTGTTCATCCCTCTCACTCTTGGGAGTTATAAAAGCATTAATTTATGAGGAAAGGATTATGACTGAACTGTGGCCATGCGTGACGAGAATCAAGTCACCACAATAATTGATTTTTTTCCTCTTT
>NW_010133716.1:29986-63453 GCF_000699245.1 Pterocles gutturalis | reverse complement strand
CTTTCCCTCCTGTCTGATACCCATCTCTCAGGCTGAGCCTTTTGATTTATAACATTATTATTAAAAACAAATAAGTTCCTCCAATTACAATTTCAATAACCTATCGATTTTTCTCAGCTCTTCTTCCATGTGCTGTTCATCCAATGCTACGCAGCTTGCGCTTTGTTTTGATATACACATTCTCAAATGGATGCCTTCCTCCGGGATGAATCTTCTTGCCTGAAAAAGCCATTAATAAACTCTGAAGCATGGAGGGGATGTGGAGGTGGAGGATCAAGGCAAGGCAGGTTCAGGGTAGAAATAAGTTATGGATTGTGAGGGAGCTGCTGTCATCCTGGAATGGATTCATTCAGTGTCTGTGATGGGATGTTCATGTTCCAAAGGATGTGACCAGACTCCATGAGGTCTCTTGAAGGTCCATTGTTTCCTTTTGAGGACATTTCTCCATTGCTGTGTCTCCAGATTGCTCTTTATAGGACAATAGGTTTACATCCATTGTCAGGTCAATGAGGTGAACCTTTGGTTATACATTACATGACTGACATTATTCACTCAGAATGGGAGAAATCTACATTTTCTACACACTTGGTTTAGAAAGAGGCGAGTTCCACCTCTGCAAGTGAATCTGGTTTACTCTACAAAAAAATAACAACAAAATCCAACTAGGAACACCACAAATCTCTATCAACACCTCTTTTACTCTCCTATATTTTGCCTCTACTATTAGACATATGCCAGGAAGGGTTTTTTAATAAAATATGACAGTTAATTCTGTTATCTTTCTGGCACCATGTAGCACACTAGAAAAGAAAAAAAAAGTACCTTATAGCAATGTAGGAGGAAGTTTTATTGGCAACTTCCTCTGAAAATGTGTCAGCCACACATGAAATACTCATTTAAAGTCCTGAACATGCTACTGAGTGAAGACATATGTATATAAGGGAATATGGCCAAAGCAAGCAACATCCAGAATATCTCATTCACCAAGTCCTAATGCCATTAAATCACCTTACAAATCTTCAGCCCAGGTTTCAATTCTTTAGCTTAAGGAAGAGGCCTGTTCTACAACATTTCTGGCAATAAATCAATGTATTAGTGAGAGAAGCATAAGAAACACCTATTGTTTTCTGGAAGAGAATTTTTTATAGCTTTTACATATCTTGCCCAGTAACAAAAGCCACATTTTGATTATCCCCAATTATAGCTGCTATGATTCAGGGCTTGGATCAAAGCGCTCTCAAGTCAACCAGAGTCATTTCGCTCACTTTGCTGTTCTTTGTATGAGGCCATATATGAACACTTTCCACCCTCAGATGGCATTAAAAACATGAAATAACATTCCCTATTCATCACATGAAAACATTCTGTTAAGGGAAAGCTAAGGTTGCCAAGAACATTCAAAAGGAGGGAAATGCCAGCCTTCAAGGTGCCTGAACGACATTAATAGACAACTCTGGTGTCAGTTCATTTTTATGAGAGGTTCAAACAAAATCCTGTCTGCAGGAAGTTCTTATCAGAGACTGGAGAAAGGTCCAATTGCAATTCCCGTGTCATAAATGCAAAAATAAAGCCTTTTCACTTCTTAGAAGTCTTGCCCTTTTAATAACTTGCAGTGAGAGTTCTCAATCTGTTGTCATTTCTGTAGTGAAGATGGAAGCTGGAGAGGTTGGTCCTTAATCTCTGAAGAATTGACATGATTCCTTGAGGAGCTGGGAGCTCTGGGAAGCACTGAAGAGCTGGGGGTCTTGTGAAGGCTCTGGTTGTTGAGCTTAGGTTTGAAAATGCATGAAAGAAGAGTAGGCTGGGGCAGCATATGGAGTTCTTCCTTCTGACAGCAGCTCTGAAAAAATCTGCTTTTCACTCTGAAATGATTTTTCCTTCCTAAGAAAAATGGAATTTCCTATGGATCAGAAATTTTGAATTTTGACTTTGGTTTTGTACATTCCCCGTCAGTAGTGAGAGGTGTTGTAACCTCTCTTTGTTGGTATTTGAACTTGTGAGTGTCCTCATCTTTATCACATCAGAGCATCTTATGGACACCAATTAACCTGTCCCTGTGACACTGGTGACATCACTCTCCTGTTACACTGGATACTCCTCAAGCTGTTTTGTCTTGCATTTCCTTGTGGGTTTTTTTTTTTTTTGGTTGGGTTTTTTTGTTTCTTTGATGTTTGTGGGGTCTTTTGTGTTTTTTGTTGTTGTTGTTTATTTTGGTTTGGTTTGGTTTGGGGTTTTTTTTTGTCCTGTACAGTAATTTATTGCCCTTTATTCTTGGCTTTTTAAGGGTAGTTCTGCCTCTGCACAGCAAAACATTTGGGTGCCCAGATCCATGCCATGAACTTGTTGCTACCTAAGTACAGAGCTTTACCAGTTGTATCAGCAGAAAAATCCTATAAGCTACTTAAATTTTAGGAAACTAAAACCAAACATAAAGCAAAATCAGCTTGTAACAGATGAGCAAAAATGGTTTTTAGGGGAGCATGGAATAAATGTGGATCTGCACAGCAAAACATTTGGGTGCCCAGATCCATGCCATGAACTTGTTGCTACCTAAGTACAGAGCTTTACCAGTTGTATCAGCAGAAAAATCCTATAAGCTACTTAAATTTTAGGAAACTAAAACCAAACATAAAGCAAAATCAGCTTGTAACAGATGAGCAAAAATGGTTTTTAGGGGAGCATGGAATAAATGTGGAAAGACAGTCCAATAGGCTGAGTACAAGCCGGTAAAAAGCCGGTGAACAGGAGACTGTAATTTCCCTTGGTTTCTGTACTTTTACAAGCCTTTTCTGAAAATTTTGACAAGGAATTGTTGTCTAGAGTTCTCAAGGGTCCAGGGGCATCAGTTTAGAGCTCTTGGGATTCCTACAATGACCTCTTCTCACAGCTATGGCATTTCTCCCACTGCAGAGACCCCACTCTGGAGTATCTGCTGTGGTTTGTAGCACAGACGACTAAGTAAAACTGGCTCTTTTTTTTTTTTTTTTTTTTTTTTTCCTTTACATCACAGGGGGTTGTTTAGGGTGGCTCAGCAGCTGCTTCACACACACAGCTAGGAACAGATGTGGCAGAGATGACAGAGAGGACTGTTCCAGCTGTACCAAAGCAAGCCATGTCTACTGAGAAAACAGAGTCCTGAAGTGCTTATATCCCATAATTAGACACTACTGAGTTCCTCAGCAACTCTGCTCTAAAGACACCCAATTTCTTGCCAGGTCCATGTGCAAACCATGAGGGGTTGGGTCCACACTACATGTCTGTCTCTTCTGTGGTGCTCACTGTATGATTGACACCAATATGCCCACAAATCTCCTAGTGTGTAAAGACTTAGCAACTTTGGCAGTTGCTACTTCCAGTAGATCTTGTCTCATTCAGGTATGGCAGTAACTATGCGATAAGTGGTAAAAAATAAAATCTGTTGATGTGTGTTGTCTTTCTGAGAGAGAGCAAATCACCATCGTGTTAACAACAGAAAGCACAGTGTAGCTGGTTCTCAGTGTTTTGGATGGGATTACTCTTCCCCATGTCAGGTATCTACAGAATGGGGTCTCCATCTGAGCTATCTGTTTTGGTTGCTATTACGATTCTCTCTTCTTTTCATGTGGAAGGAAGATCCTGGTTTTACACATCAAACACCCCATGTGCAGCTTTGAGGCAACCATGGGCTGTAATCTGCCAATGGAAAGGAGACATGGCAATACTGAGTATACAAGTTTGTAGGTGAACTGAGCCTTTTATTTCTACGTTGAGTTCTTTGGCTGTAAATCAGTGTTGATGGTAACAATCTGGTCACATAAACTGGTGCACACAGATCAAAAGTAATTGTTTTAAGCAGGGCAGCGAGGATTACCATCATGAGCAATCACTATGAAAACTTAAGATCCAGACTCACCAAGACCTTCTTTGCCCCGTGTCCTGTTCTCTCCTTGGTTAGTCTGCAAACAAGGAAAGGTTTGAGCTGACAGTACTTTCTCTTTTCAGGCACTTCTGAATTTGAAGATTTCTTGCAATAATTGTTTTTCTCATAAGGAAAAAAAAATTCTGAAACGCCTGCCATTCCTTCTTTCTATGCCTTGATTCACTTCTTACTTTCCATCCACTAATTTTGATAGACTTTAACACTAACATATTTCCTATCAGGAGGAATATAGCAACCTTAAGGTCTATACAAGCAACCCTTGCAGGCAGCAGAGCTAAGCAGCAGCCTAATGGTTTATTGTTGCAGCTGTGTAAAAATGCTATTAATTCCTCCTTAATAGTTTTTACTTACAAGCCATTATTGTATACATTGCAGCTAAGCCAAGAAAATTATGAGCCCCCTCCTAACTTGTCCTTGCAAACCTGCCAGTGAATGTGAAACCTGTGATAAGGGCAACAGCATCTTTCAGAAGAGCATCTGCTTGCAGACAGACTGATACCAGGGAAAGGAAGATGAAAGAATGGGGAGTCCTCTACTTTGCTATTTGCATGATGGGAAACAAGACACTAAAGGCTACCTGGAAGAAAGACTTCAAGGAGGAGGATTAGGAAAGGTCAAAGAGATTGATCCAGGATGAAAGGATCACAGGCTGCAGCTGGCATTGCCATGCAAGGTGATGAGATGCTCTCTTGCAGTTCCCTGATCTTGTAGCCATGGAGAAAAAAAATGTTTTCGCACCGCTACATGGAGTAAAGACAGGTGGATCACACTAGGTTGCAACTCCGTCATACGTGATTTGCTCTTCTGCTATCAGGAGTCCAAATTTCATCTCACACATAGACATTGGACTCCATGTATTAGAAAACCTTTGTCCTTTGTTTGCATTGCTGTTGGTCCATAAAGGATCCTGCTCCTCTCCCATATTTGTCATGCATCCTTGCCCAGGGAAACCTTCACAGATTCAACTGTTCATGGCAGAAACCTCTGGAGACCTAACATAGAACACAATATTGTGCTGGATCCTGTCCCCCTCAAAGATCTTACCACCCAATGGCACTCACGAAAATGAGATGAACAAGACACCATGATGGGGCAGATCAGTAGAAGAATGGTAGAGATGGAAAAACATTTGTTCAGTGACATGAAAAGAAACCTATACCTCAATTTCTAGCCCAGTTTCACCCTATGTAACTTCATGCACCTGTCTAGGGCAGATAAATGAGATATGGCCAATCTAACAGGCAAAGAGGAGCTAAGTAGCTTCAAAGAGTGACTTGGACCTTAGGAGAGTGAGTTGACCCTTGAGCATCCATTTCTCTCAACTGTGCAGAGAAGGAGTTTATGGTGAGAACAATCCTCACCCAGTTGCTTGAACAAAGACAGATAAATAAATGCCCAGGTACAATTTACTTGACAAAGTCCATCTAGGATACATTATGCCTTAAATTATAGTACTTCTTGCATAGGAATTCTGCTCTTCCTGTTTCATTGTGGACTTCAGGCACTATAAGGAGTTTGTGGAAGTTTTTATAGGCATCAGTTTTCCCCACATCTCTTCCCCCCACCCACCTTTCCATACCTCTCTATTGAGGAGCGTTCTCTCCAATTAAGATATAAAGTTAATGCTTAGTGGCAGAATTATTGTTATCACCAGCACAGTTTGTGACTCATAAAATTGCAACAACTGCTGTGCATCTTGTCAAGGGGGGGTAATTAACCAAGATCATCTATAGCACCAGGTGGTGATTCATTCAAAACAGGAGCTAGAATAACAGAGCTGAAGTGCCCACTGGACAGTGCTGTATATTTCACAGGCCATGAAATATATCCAGTGTTGTTTTTATCCTCCAGCAAACTAGTATGTTGTTTTTAATAGGGCTTTAAATATTTTTTAATTGGCGTTTTATTTTTCTCTAGGAAATGTGCAAAGACACCACAGCAGAGTGCGACAGGATCACTTTTACTGCCGTCATCCCTCTTGTAGGAGCACAAGGAGAATACCAAACCCGTCCACATGCGCAGAATAAAAGGAGCAGGAGGAACTGGATGTCAGATAATCTGCACTAGATTTTAGGAAGCTGAGGTCCTGTGATGGACATATGAGCTTGCTTTGCCCACGTTCTAAACACAAATGAATGCAGGGTGAAAACCGAGTTATTGAGTTAGTATGCGGTCGGCTCTAGGCTAATGCAGCTTGCAGTTTTCTCAGGCTGATTAGCAGAAGCCCAGAACTTGTAAATGCAGTTCATAGAGTCACAGAATCATAGAACGGTTTGGGTTGGAAGGGACCCTAAGCATCATCTAGTTCCAGCCCCCCTGCCATGAGCAGGAACACCTTCCACTAGACCAGGTTGCTCAAAGCCTCATCCAGCCTGGCCTCGAACACCTCCAGGGATGGGGCATCCACAGCTTCTCTGGGCAACCTGCTCCAGTGGGCTGGTCTCCTGGTTTAGGGCTGAGTGTTAGAGTACTATGAAAAGCTTTGGGGAGAACTTTGTTCTGATGTGATTACCTAAACTTATCTGTTTTGCCACAGCAGAACCTGTTTCAGGTGTATTGAAACCTACCCTGATATTTTTTTACTGGGAGAGTGGTGAGGCACTGGAACAGGTTGCCCAGAGCAGTTCTGGATTCCCCATAAAATAGAATAATAGAATAATTTAGGTTGTAAAAGACCTTTAAGATCATGCAGTTCAGCTGTTAGCCTAACACTACCAAGTCCACCACTAAACCATGTCCCTAAGCACCACATCTACTCATCTTTTAAATACCTGCAGGGGTGGTGACTCAACAACTTCCCTGGGCAGCCTGTTCCAATGCTTGATAACCCTTCCAGTGAAGATTTTTTTTCTAATGTTCAATCTAAACCTCCCCTGGCACAACTTGAGGATCTTTCCTCTTTTCCTGTCACTTGTCACTTGGGAAAAGGGACCATCAGTGGAAGTGTTCAAGGCCAGGCTCGATGAGGCTTTGAGCAACGTGGGCTAGTGGAAGGTGTCCCTGCCCATGGCAGGGGGGTTGGAACTAGATGATCTTTAAGGTCCTTTCCAACCCAAACCATTCTATGTTTCCATGATTCTATGATTCTACTGAAACCTCATCTGATTCCGGGGCTTGTTTCTGTGGTGCTGAAGTAATTTGTTGCAGTACAAGAACTCATTTTCTGGACACATGTGCAGGCTTCTGGCATCTTCCTTCACTGAAAATTGTCCATGGTTATTATTTTCAAGTCAGATTAAAAAAAATAAAAGTGTCAACTGTTTGATTTCTGAAGTTTTACATCCAAACAATTCAGAGACATTCTTTCTCTCTTTTGACCATGAAACAGGCCTTCACAATTTTCAGAATCCACCCACAGTCCTCCCAGGAATGCTGTCTCTCAGCCACTCAGGACCGCTTGTCTATGAACACAGCTTTGAATAATGATTCATCTTCCACCCACTGGTCAGACCTTTATCTGCCCCAGTCATTCATTTGTATCTAAGAAGTCTAGCACCCAGCTCAACTGTCTGCTGTGAAACATGTGGGAAGTGCAGTTGTTAACTGCAATGGGTGGTATATGCTTAGGGTGCCCCTTTTCTGATAGGGTCACAAGAGAAAAAGAACTCCAATCCTAACCATTCTATGATTCTATGATTCTATGACTTAATATTTGATAGATGAAGTTTGAGACATGCTAGATGACAGACATTTTTCTTATGTAAAGTACACCCCAGAAATCTCTTATTCCATATGGATTCTTACCTTATATATTGGCCAATGGTATAAAATATAGATGTACTCCGTAATGCTTATGAGCAATATGGAGCGATTTGTTGGAAATCTAGTTATTGCTGGGGGCTGGATTCAAGTGCCTTGGCGTATCTGCCATGTCCCAGCTTGTGCACCCAAGAGCATGTGAGACGTAGGTGAAGAGATACGAGTCAGGACACACTCCTCTGGTTTGGTGACTGGAGAACAGGAGATATACCCAAGGCATCTCATTTGTCTCTGAGTGCCCTGAATCATGCCCAAACTTAATCATGTCCAAATTGTCTCATTAGACTGGCTTTAAGAACCAACACATCAACAGCATCAGAGTACTTTGATGGTGCCAGTGGCCAATTAATAATTTTTAAGCCAAGCTAGGCTAAAGTTAGCAGACATAAAAGGGCCAAAATAGACACCAGAGTTACAAAGGTTTATAAAACCACAGGTTTTCCAGAAATTAAAAAATTACCAGTTCATGTACTTTATATTATCAAATTGTATCCCAGAGGGGTTCAGCTTTCCTTCCCGCAAATCAGCTGATGAACCAGGAGACGCTACAGGCTTCCTGGAGGAGCATCAGTACTTTTGCTATTCTCAGGATCTGACATAAGAGAACTTCTTTCTTGTTGCTCTCTCTGGTGATTACTCTGGTTTTAAACTTCTTATCTTGGAGATTATAAAGTTGAATGAACTTCCTGTGACCAGTTCTCTGTTTTCCCTTCCAGTTGTAGAAATATTAATGTTCCTTGGTGGTGGTGAAAGGGAGTTACCACCTTTCTGGGGATTAAACCAGCTAAAGTATTGATGAAATCTTCCTCCAGAGTGAAGGGAAACAGCATTCCCCATCTGTTACAGGAATGTTCAAACTTCTGGGAAGTTTATCCATGCAGTGAAGCTTCTGTTTTATGTGAACATGAAGATAGGAATAGTGCCCTGTAAGACCGTGTACATCAAAGTAATGCTTAGAGGTACCAACACTAGGCTGTTTTGTAAAGCTTGGTTGGTTAGAGGAGGTGGAGAGATTGCAATGGAACCATGATTCTAATCAGAAAAGGTGTCTGTCAATTCTGCCTCTGTTCCTGAACTGAGCTGTGACTTCTGTGCAACCATTTCACTCCCTCTTGGGCTTTGACTTTGCAGTTCACTTGCACCGCTTTGTTAATTGCTTTGAAAGCTCTGATGAAAGGAGCTACCTCGCTACAGGCTGTCACTGGTGATTTATGTCATGTGTTAAATGCTGGCTTTTAACTCTGTGCAGCAGCCTCACCCCTCCCTACCTTCACCCTCATTCAATACTTTGGCAGCTGGGAGAGTGGCTTTAAAAAGTATGGTTGGCATTATAACATTTTCATCAACTCACAGGGATAATAAACAGGTAATTGAGTTTTGGCTGCTCTGTCCTGTCTTCGTGTTGCCTCTGTGCTCCACTCACCTTGGCGTTTCTTTCTTAGGAGAGCATCAACTGGAAACAGAGGTCAAGGGCTTATGAGGATATCTGCTTCCATGAGCATCATGGCCATCACACAGGGGATGTTATCTCACACATCATACTAATGCCACTCCGGTCTCCCAGGGCATTTTCTGCAGGGTATATTTCTTGGGCTAAGCCAGAGCTGTGCCTTAAGGACTCAGCCAGACCCCCGCAGGGGACTGATGGGCAAGAAATGACTTTGCAGAAGCATATTTCATCTCCTGTTAGCAGAAATGAGGCAGAGTTCTACTGTGTAATCATTTGTACCTCCCCGGTACATCCAATTTGATGGGTATCTCAATGATCAGTTTAGCTAGTGAGCAATTAAAGTCTAATTTGCATCCGCACATGAGATTAAAATGTTGGATAGATTAATTTTTAAAAGCTGCTACCTTTCATAGAAGTCAGCATTAACTGATTGGATGTATACATAGTAGAAGATAACATTTCTCCTTACAAAGAGAAAGGCGCAGCCATGAAAGTCAAGAAAATCTCTGCTTTGCTCAGCACTCTTATTGCAGTTGATAAATGTTTTCACCAGCTCTTCTAAGTAAAGATAAGGCTTGTTGCACAGCTTCATTCCAGAGAAACTCTAACTACTGCAATACGTAGAGTTTATCATCCATATAAGTTGCAATGAAGCAATTTTCATGCCTACCTGCATTAAATATATCACCTCGAGCATATGTTGGAGCACAAGGAATGGAGCTTCTCTTCCAGTAACATGCATGTCTATGTTTGTGTTAAAGACCTGGGAAAATGCTACTAGCAACCCTGGGGTTTAGCTGGGTGGAGTATGCCCAGGCAGAACCTGTTTGAACAGGAAAACACGTCAATCTTTCAGCAGTGAAAGGGCAGGTGGGAAAAAAGCTGTTTTTCCATTGCAAAAAATATTAGGAAATATTATTTTTTATATCCTGCAACACCCAGTGGAGCTGTGCCTGGAGAAAACATAAAAATTCCATTTGCAGGGCTAAAATTACTATGTGTTTTGTCAATGGAGCAAGAAGGAAAGGAGAAAAATATACATGCAAACAAAATAAAAAGTTTTCAATACAAGCTGAGATGGAAAAATAAGTTTCAAAATGACTGACATTCAGTTTGACCCCACGCACTTCTGAAGATTTGGAGGATTCCTGATCCGTTAATATTTTCATTATTTTGTATTTTTGACCCATTTTGGGATAAGAAAAATGTAAAATCCTAAAAATTATTTTCTGGTAATGAGTTAGTGTTTTCCTAGCAGTAATTGGGATATGTATATGTCTACATGCAAACACACGCAACCACGAGACCCAGCACACTCTCTCTCTCAGAACATCTGCATATATCCCAGTATTTTCAATATACTGTACTTCAAATACATATTTTTCTGAGGTTGCCAACCTGTCACAACCTCCACTCCATCAAGGGAAGTTATATAATTTTTGGCTCTGCAGGCTAAGCAGTTTCAGTCCCTATACATGCCTGGATGAAAGATGTTCCCTTTGAGTCAGCAGTGTGCTGCTTCAGAGTTTTGTAAGGGGTTTTCTCCTGGGGGCAAAGCCAGACAAAATGTGGTCCTGGCTGTCTGGGACTGAGTTCCAAGTAGAGGCGGCTGTCTTTGTTTGATGGGTCTGGGAATGATGCCTCTGAATATCAGACTCTGGGAGTTTCAAACATGAACTTGGCATGTGGAAGTGGATGGACTTTTGCAAAAGAAGGATGCACCTACTGTGCTTGGGTTCATACCAAACATGCCTGTCACAAAGCTGCATGCTGGTGAAACGAAGCCACTCTTGGCTTGTCTCCATCTGAATGGGGACCACATCACGGCTGAACACTGAAGGTAGGATTATCACTTGGGTCCTTAGTGAGAAGAATGGGCCATTGATCACCTCCAGGCTTGGGGTTCAGAAGTTTTCGGCTGAGCACTCTGTTACAAATTAAATTATTAAATGAAATTACATTATTAAATAATTAATAATTTGATAATAATGGGATAATGCTCCTTTTATTTGTACACAGGGTTATGTTAAAAATACTGATACCCTCCAAAAGGGGAAAGCACTCTCTTAAAGAATGTAACACCATGATGATGCAGATAATAAAAGATTTGCTTTTGGTGTCAGTATCAAGGGTATACTTCTTTCTGTTCACATTTATGGATGCTTATGCAAAAAAAAGTCAAGGACAGCCAGTATGACCCCTTGAGCGCAAAACCTGTGTAGCAACTTGATCCCTTTCTTTCCTTCCAGGATTTTTACGAAGGGTGGATAGCAGAAGGAAAGTTAAAAAAAAACCAAACCAACCAAACAAAAAAACCAAGCCTGAAATTCACAATGTGCTTTAATTGTGATATAAAAACGTTAATGACCTCTTGGTAATAACTTTGTAAATTAATTAGTGTATCCTTTGCAAAACAGAACACAACTTTTCTTCCATTTTCACTCTTCTGTTGTTGTTAGGGTCTGTGATGCTATCAACACACATGTCTAATCTAGTTAAAATTGCAATAACTCTTGAGAAACAATGACTTTAGAAAA
This sequence comes from Pterocles gutturalis, assembly GCF_000699245.1. Lineage (NCBI taxonomy): Eukaryota > Metazoa > Chordata > Aves > Pterocliformes > Pteroclidae > Pterocles > Pterocles gutturalis. Next base: position 51,788 of record NW_010133716.1, on the reverse strand, counting down.
AACACCTGCAAGCAGATTAAGAGAGGCTGAAACCCCTCAAGGTCATACAACTTTTCTGCTGGGTATTTCTAATTTGCCTATTAAGAAAATGTATGTGTGGATGAGACTTTCCCCATCCTGGGACTTCTTCCTGACTTCTGATAGTGAAAGTGGTTTTACAAATACATTAATGAATCATCAAGCTTTTTAAAGGGACAACACTTCAGTCCACAATGGAAATTCACTTCCAGACCATCTCAGTTAGTGCTTGTAACAGGAAATTCTATATCCTTCCTACTAGATTTTGGGTTCCTCTTGCATAGTATTAGGAAAGGTCAGTTCCCAGGAGCAAAATGGATGGTTTGGTTTGCTTGAAACAAACCCAGCAACCTGAATTTGTCTATCCAGCAGCAAAAGTAATCTCAGATTTGGATATTGTTTCAGTGATAACCTTAGGAGGGAAGTGAAGAAAAACCAGGTAGGATTAAACTGCTTAGTTTTGGATGGAACAGCAAATATCAAACAACCCAGTTCCTAGGAAGGGTAGGATAAAATACATTAAGAGCTGTGGGAATAGGATCGCAAACCCATAGTCTCCCTAAGTAGGAGACCCTTCGTTGGTGAATCACAGAATCAGGAAAGACAGAAGGTCTTATCATATTTTGCTATTTTTGTTTTGAGATACAGGCAGCAGCCAGCAGGTTCCTTTCTCAAACCATTCTAAAAATACGTAGAGCACAAACACACCTCCGCCATTACTTTACTGACCCGGAAATGAGAAAAAAAAATGACATCAAATTCAGATTCCTCCCTAAAGCAACCTTCAGCTTAAAACCTCTCTCCTCCCACCAACTGTTAGTTCTGAAAAATAAATTAGTATTTTCCATAGGGATCCACAGAGAACTTCTAACTGGGTACTGCTGGTAGCAGAGAAGGGCACTTGCCTGTGCTGGAGAGTTTGTCTCTTTATCAGAACAGACATTTAAGCAAATGCAAGTGAAGTCCTCAACGTCCAAGAGCATGTGGCACCAAGCCAAGGTCCCATAGCTCATATCTCAGTCCCCGTCTTCTGCTCCATCCATGTTGCTCACAGCCAGATTGGTGCCCAGCGATGCCTACACTCAGGCAGCTGGGCTGAGGCTGAGACGCGTCTCTCAAGATGAAGGATAATCAGTTGGGAGGAGATAGACCATATTGGACACTCCCAAATACCAGCCTTTGAGGATGTTCTGATTTAAATAATCTTCTTACAGCTGTTCACATTCCCTCAAGCCCTCCAAATGCCCTGTACAGCGAGATTTCATAAGGGTAAATCTTGCTGCAGGAAAGGTAGGAGCAGTAAACCCTATTCCCAAACACTTCTACTGACTTGAGACAGGGTTTGGAGAGTCATGGAAGTGCCTCCAGGTGCATTTCTTGAGGAGCAGATGGGAGAAGTTGCAGCTCTGCACCTGGAGTTATTTGCTCTAAGTATGTTTCCATTTCCATTTAATGGAGAAAGAAACATCCTGCTGTCACTCAAATTTGCCTTTGATTGTGTTTTTTTCTTTAAGAGATAAGTAGTAAATTAAAATACAAGATATCCACTGTGAATAAAATGTTACAACATCTGGAAAAGTTAAATGCACCAAAATATCACCCCTCCACAGCTCTTGCCATGGACACCCATTCTAATCTTAGCTTTGCAGGAGTTACACTACTGCACTGATGCAATCCAGACACTTCTTTTTAACTACCTATATTCATATTAGTCAGATATAGCTGAAAGCTTGCAAAAAGTGTGAGCAAAATCAGATTTTGCACCTGAAGGATTAGGGCAACCTTGGGGCTAGGTTGCTCCTGCAAGAGGAAAGGAAGGAAGGTGGAAGGTGTCCCTGCCCATGGCAGGGGGGTTGGAACTCAATGATCTTTAAGGTCCCTTCCAACCCAAACCATTCTATGATTCTGTGAAGTAATTAACACTACTTTTAGGGATGGGTTTAGGGTTGCTGTCATGCTTTTAGATCCCAAAGTGTGTTCTCTATCAGATTGCCCCATTTCCTTTGGATCACTCTGAGCATGTCCAGTCTTTATCATCTTTTCTTGAGCATCTGCCCACTGATCACTGTCAGGGATGGGATGCAGAGCCAGATGGACCCTTGATTTGTCCAATCTCTCTGTCCCGCTCTCCATTGTGCATTGTGCACTGAGTCAGAATGATTTACACTGTCATTCCCATGCTTTACAGCTTTGTACCTTGGCCTAAATTCCATTCCTGCAGCCTTGCTGGGGAAAGTCCTTTGCAGTTCCTCTGGAGTCCTGCCACAGAGAGGAATGGAGAAAGGGTCCTTGGTAGTTTTCAGGGATCTGAAGTGTCTAGACTGATGTAACAAGAATATTCCTCAGTTTTGCAGTAAAAGCCAAGAGATATATTTTTGGAAGACAGAAGTTCCTCTGAGTGAACAAAGCAGAATGATTTTTAACAATCACTTGACAAAATCTCCTAAATTAAACTTCAGATTAAAAACCTCATGGAAATTAAACTGATAATCCATAAATTAAAAACAAAGTAAATCAGACTACTTGAGAAGCACTTTTTAAAGAGGAAATCACAGCCCTTCATCTCTAATCTGTGAGTTACTAACATGCTGGAGCAGTGGAGCTGCAAAACCTTTAGATGACAAAGCAATTCTCTGTTCTCCGGTTTCCTGTCTGTAATAGTTTCATCCCCAGCTTCTCCACACAGAGATGTTTAGGAAAAGAAATCCAGGCCAACAGAGATCAGAACACATTCACTACCTCCTGTTGCAAAGTTTGCAGCCTGCCCTGAGTTTGCTGTGGCTGTAGCTATGCATCTAATGTGGATTGCTGTGCTTGAGCATCCCCTCCAGTCTAAAGGTTTTTCTATTAAGCCCGCTGGAATTGGATTCACTGTAGAAAATTTGCCTTGTGGTATAAAGCCCCTCTCACAAGAGTCTCTGAGTGGCTGCAGGGCACAAGCTAATATTTTCTTCATTTTAAATATGTTCTGTTTGAGGCAACGACAGGTTTCAATAGGCTGAGGGGGTGATATGGGCTCTGCAATAGTTCCAAATGACATTATTTGAAAGTTGAGTAGGGCAGAGAAGGATCAATCTATTCACAGTGGATTTGGCAGTTTTAAAATTCATTTGAGTTCAGACTGAAACAGAAAAGACTCTAATGCTGGTGTAAGTTTGCCAGAAGTTATAGGGACCTTGACAAGCTGCCCACAACCTCTGGACTGGAAAATATGGAAATATCCACCTATTGTGTAATTCCTGGAGATGGCTGTCCAAAAAACATGAGACATGGAAGAACTGGCACACAGTATGAATGCAAGGGCAGCGAGTGGCTGTGCCAGGATGTGCAAATGAAATATTATAGTCTTCTTTATCTTGCCACCTGCTTTGCTCAGGCCAAAGATATGAACATCTTCCCCTTGTACCAGGAGATACAGCACAATATTCTGGACAAACCCAATTCAGGACAAACTGCAGCTAAATCTAAGTTAGTAAATAAAATAAGGGTGGCCATGTGCCCCAATTTACCAGCACAGTCCTGGACCAGTAGTGTCATAGAATCACAGAATCACAGAATGGTTTGGGTTGGAAGGGACCTTGAAGATCATTGAGTTCCAAGCCCCTGCCATGATCAGAGACACCTTCCACTATCCCAGGTTCACAGAATCACAAAATCACAGAATTTTAGATATTGGAAGGGACCTCGAAAGATCACCTAGTCCAATCCCTCTGCCGGCGCAGGAACACATAGATCAGATCACACAGGAATGCATGAAGGCAGGCTTTGAATGTCTCCAGAGAAGGAGACTCCACAACCTCTCTGGGTTGCTCAAAGCTTCATCCAGCCTGACCTTGAACATGTCTGGAGGTGGGGCATCTACAACTTCATGACATCCCTTTTGCTTGTGGCATTATTTTATCTTGACTGCCAACCAGGACACATTTTCTCTGTCTTCTCCAAGCCCTGGAAACTTTCCCACTCCCTTTTGTGTGATGGGAATATGAGATGGGAACATGAGTTTCTGTGTTTGTGCTTCCAAAGATAACTTCTGCTCTCTTGAGGACTCTGCTTTCCCCTCTAACCTGTACAGGATTGCTGTCTTCTAAAGACTAACATGCTACATGTGTTTCCTTGTTTCTGAATTTCCTGGAGAGAGGTGGCAGAGAAGTGGACTTGCCAGCTGAGCTGTTGTATTTGGTCACATTAGGTTTTGCATTGCTCACTAAATATGGTTCAATGGTCTGTTAAAATTAATTTCGTATTAATTGTTTCAAAACTGACAGCATCCTGTGCTGCTTTGGATGAGCAATTGCCTTTTTCTGCTGGGAAATAATTTTGGCATTTCATTTGGAAAAAAGTAATTAACTGCATGGGTATGCTTAGTTGAGTAAGTCATTACAATCCCTGACTTATGCAAATGAGATTGTTGAAGTGTAATTCCGACTGAGGTAACTCCATACATACATAAACTTTTAATTTGCACAGTCCAGAAGAATATTTGTGTGCAAATAAAAGCCGTTCATGGGTTAATTTGTAAATCTCGATTGCATAATAATAAATTTTCAGGGAGCGGAGAGCTTGTGATACAGCAGAGCTGCTCCACAAGTTCCCAAGGATCTTTCTTGGCACATCATTTGATAGTTAACATGATGTATCCACTGATTCAGACATCCCTTTGCTCATTTTACAGCTGCTGTAGCACGAAACATGCTTTCAGGGTCACCCTCCTCATATTCTACCTGCTTTAATTATGATGTTTATTAGGGGTGTTATGAAGGCAGGTGGTCATGCTCATGGATTTTAACAGTTTATTACTTGGGTTCTGAGTGACTATTCTGGACCTCTTAGTTCCAACAAGTTTAAAATTTTAACTATGTGTTATTAATTTCTTTTTTCCCCTTTTTTGTCATCTTCCTGCAGCATGTGGCTTTTTTTCTCCTGGAACATAACATTGTCATGTAATTTGCTTGGTTAGTGCAAGATAAATAGATGGATGCAACAGCTAAATATGCACAAAGAAAGAGCTAGGAAATTATTTTTCCCTAGCAATTTAATTACTTGCCCCAAATACTCTAATTTATCCTGAAACTACTTGGGAACTTGGAAGAAAAGCATGTTTTGGGGACAGATTCCTAAAACAAAAGAACAGATGTTCCTTCTTTGCTTTCCACAACTGATGCTGTATAGGCTTGACATTAGGTCAGATAGTTCCTTTTCTGCTTCCTGTTTGGAAGAATTACATTTTATAATAAGGACTTGAGCTAAACCAAGGATCTGATGTCTCTGGAGAAATCCCTGAATTTGAAAAACTCTATGCTAATAGGACAAAAGAGTGTTTCTGTAAGATTCGATATATTGTCCTCTGGGGTGATGATTTGATGGGGACTTAATAATTTCCTGCCCATGGTGTAATCGGGAGCTTGCATCCATCTTATCCTCTTGATTGATGAACATAATTCTGAATATGAGAAGGGATGATCCCTTAGATGGAGGAGATGGAAATTTAGGGAGTGAGGGAATTGTGATGGCAGTGACCAAAGCTCAGATATCTCACGGGGAGAGCCAGTCTCCTCTGACAAGCCTGATTAAAAGAAAAGTAGTTTTGGAAGCAGGGGGTCAGTGACTCTGACCAAGCTGCTACTTCATTTAGAGAGCCAGCTGATCCATGTCTTGCACTGAGGCTCTCGTAACAGTAGAGAGCTGTAAACAAGAGATACTTAATCGTCTCTACTTGACAGGGAGCTGCCAAGTGGCTTGGCAGCTTGGAAAGCCTTTCTGCACTCCCAGAAAGAGAGGTCTTTGCAGATGCTGAGTTTCAAAAGGAGCAGTTGTTCCCAGTAGAGGCAACAGACTTAATTTTCAATTTGTTTTTCTTTTGAATGCAGCAGACCATCTGCTTTGTACATGTAGACCAGGTCCAAAAATTATTGGATCGAAATGAATACATGGGGTCATTCAAATCCATAACAGCTCTGAATTGCTTAGGCTTAGGTAAGTGAAAGAGAGAAAAATAAACATTAACAGTAAAACCATCCTTTGACACTGACTGTGATTACTGAGTTGAGGGGTCCAACTTCTGCAGAAGGATTTACTGGTTAGATCCCATGTCCGAACCTGGGTGCAAGACTTTCACTGCAGTTTGGAGTTATACCCTATTTACTGAACTGTTATATGGAATACCTTTTTAATTTTTTTTTTTTTTTAATTAGGGAGGTAAACATTCACCTGAAGAGGAAGACATCCAAAGTCTAGGTCTCTGCTCCCCAGAGCACTGTATGTTTCTCTTGGTAAAACCATTCCAACCTAATTAGCACATTTTCAGTACCAGAGAGTAAACCATGTTTTACTAATGGTTGCAAACAATCTAGAAAGAAGGGAAAACAGAACAGGATTTCTATGCGACCTTGGTCTTCCCACTTCTCCTGTCTCTCAGAGGGTGTGAGGCTTGGGGAGGGAACCCAACACAATGAGCCCCTTTCTTAGCTCAGACTGGACCTGGGGAAGTGATTCCTGCAAGGTTTGTGTGTTCTTCTCTCAAACAAAGAAAAAGAAAAAGAGAGAAAATGTCAAGTCTATTAAGCAGAATTTGTCGCTGGTAATTCCTTGAAGCATGGCAGCTGGTTTCACCTTTGTTTGTTCTCTAATGAAAGTTTTTCAACTCAGTTTCAGGGAAAAAAAAAATAAAGCTGTTGTTTCTTTGAAACAGGAATTTTGTTGCAAGGTCAAGCTGAGATTGTTGCTGCTTTAATAAACACCTCAAATCGTCTCTGATTAATTCTAAATAAATTCTGTGCGTGATAAGTGATTTCGAGCAAGTGCTGTTGACACACTGAGCTGATTGAGATTAAGGGGAGAAAGAGATGAACAATGGGGTGAGATTAGAAACTCTTTGTCACACAGATCAGGACCCTGGAGTCGAAGGATGACACAATCATTTATCTTGTACTGGAAGTGAGAGGAATCATCAAGGAGATGACCAGAGACTTGGAGAGTAACCGAGCTGCTCAGCAGGTAAAGTCAGTACAAGCCACAAGAAAAGTGCACAGTGGGGAAGCATGAAGCTTAGTTGTGCTCATGGGAATGGGAAAAGCATGGCAAAGCAGTGGAAGCTGGTGGTCTAAGTGAGTCATGGAATGTCTGCCATTCTATGGTAGGAGGGGATAATCAACTTCATCTGTGGGTCTGGTTTCTGGGACCCACTGGTGTAAGTTCTCCTTAGTTTGCTACTGGGAGTTTCTCAGTCAGGCAAATGTTTTCACTCCAGGGAGAGTTATGGGAATGCAAGAGAAATAATAGTCATTTCCAGAAGAAGTTCAGTGTTCTGGTTTTCTTGCCTGGAGTATGGGAACAAGGATTGCAAGAAGACCAACCATGTCAATGCACTATGAAAAACCACAGACCCCTTCAACACAGTTGATAGTCCAGGCAAGGACCATGGTGGGGGTACTCTCTCTCTCTCCATCACGCAGGGTTAAGTCAAGCCCTCAATACAGCACAAATCTCTCATTTGAGTTAAAAATTTGTAGTTATTACTTGGTAGAATAAGTGCACTGTAATGGAGACCCACCCATACCCATCAGAGCCTAAGACATTATAAAGGATGATGGAACTGGGGAGTGGCTATTAAATGGCATAAAAGGAAAGGAGACAGATGGAGTCAGAGTGGAAATAGTCAGAAGGTTCAGGAAAGGGAGGGAAAAGGGTGCTGTAACTTGGAATATTTAAGATAGTCCAGATATATACTGGGAAATGGCTGTAGGGAATGAATGTTTGCTGCTCTCTGGTCTCAGTGTCCTAGAATTTCTTTCCAGCTCAGATAGCAAGGATTTTTGCATATTCAGGAGCGTTTCCTTCTGTGAGACAACAGAAACAGGGCTTTTTTTCAAAGTCTATAGATTTATTTTAATCTAATAAAATTACATAACAATGTATTCCCCTCCCCTATTAAAGGAAGTTAGTAACAACAGCTTTCATGAATGTCTTAATTAGGTCTTTGTTTATTAAATGAAACACTACAGAAATTCAGTTCATTCCCATTAACAGGTGAGAGATGTTTACTAACGACCCCCATACTGGGTCTTATATGAAAAATTGTTAGTAAAATTTATTACTCCCTATAAAAGCAATGACTTATTCAAAAGAAGGAGATGATTTTGTGTGCAGGAAGGGAGGGGGCCTGGCTGAAGTTGCTGGGACTGGTACATTTGCAAATCGGCTCTTCGGGGCAACATAAATAAATATATTCATAACTCTGAAGAAAATAAAACAGCATGAATCATAAATCAAAGCAATGTAGTGGAGCTGCAGAGGACACTGCAAATAGATAGGATAACAGAAGGAAATATTGGCTCAGGCATAAATAGCTCTTAATAAATCATCAGCCAACAGGAGCAGAGCAGCAGCATCCTAACTGAAGATGATGACAGCTGGAAACATCTTGCTGGTGCTTGTGCATTCTTTGCATAGGCAGTCTGTAGATCCAGGAACATGCTGGAAAGGTCTTCAAGCCCTTCTGTGTCCAACAGGAACATCACTGGCCTGAGAAGAAACCAAGCTCCAGATGAAGTCCATCTCCAGGGTGACAACTTGGTTTTGAGAAGACATTTATGGCCTTCCCCCATCTACTATGTCAACTCAATAAGATTATGCTCCAGCTACGGTATTTTATGGATCTGTTTCTTAAGCCAGAACCTTTTAACATAGTACTTGCTACGTGGTGTTTTGTGGGAGATAAGTTTTCACACCAACTCAGTAGCTATCAGAGGTAATCTGAATATAGGCCTTAAACCCTGAAGCCATTTCTGTTTCCTTGATTCTGCTGAATGTGATGCAACTGCCTGAAAAAACTACAGATCAGATTCATTGCAGCTACCATTTCAGTGCTGCTAACTAAAACACAGGATTATGTGCTTCTTTTTTTTGAGGATGCTTTGGTTGCATGGAGAATTCACACCAAAGGAGTCAGTGGGTTCTTCCTGCTAACCCACCATCAGGAAGCACTGTCCTGCTCTTAGAGGAAAATCAGTCTAAGCCTGAAGTGGAAAGTCCCCAAGAGGCCGTAAACCAGGCAGCTTTTACAAGCCTGGAGAAGACAAGGCTCTGGGGAGACCTTAGAGCAGTCTTTCAGTGCTTAAAGGGGGCTACACGAGAGATGGGGAGGGACTATTGATCAGGGGTCGGAGTGATAGGATGAGGGGTAATGGTTTTAAGCTGAAAGAGGGGAGATTTAGATTAAATATTAGAAAGAAATTCTTTACTGTGAGGGTGGTGAGACACTGGCACAGGTGCCCAGAGAAGCTGTGCATCCCCCATCCCTGGAGGTGTTCAAGGCCAGGCTGGATGAGGCTTTGAGCAACCTGGTCTAGTGGAAGGTGTCCCTGCCCCTGGCATGGGGGTTGGAACTAGGTGATCTTGAAGATCCCTTCCAACCCAAACCGTTCCACGATTCTATGATTCTATGTTCCTAGTGAACCCAATTTTGACACGATGTATGTTTCCCCAGAGGTAGGGGACAGTTTGTGAAGACATAGCCCATATTATCATTGAGCAGGCTAAGAGAAGGAGAACATATACCTAGACTGTGGTGATTGCTAACCACAAAGAGATTGGGAATAACAGAGAATCTCAGGTCTCAGTTTCAGTTTCCTCAACGGAATCCAACTATGAAATACCCAAGGTAGCAAACAAGAGTGAGAAATCTGGAATGAGAAATAAATTCTGCATTGCGGCTCTTTCTTAGAGGGAGTTGCAAGTGGATATCTATGTCCTGGACGAGGCAGGTGGTCAGAGTAGTTAAGCACACTGGGTCCTCTGCTCCAAATGTCAATGAGATGTTGTTGTTGCTGTTGTGAAGACAAAACATATCTGAGATGGAAAGAAGAGAGGAAAAGAAGATGCATGTCATTTTACAATCAGCTTAGTACAAAAAAAAGAAATAGAGATTAAAACTCCTATACTCTGAATTTTATCTGACTTTGATAGAGCTGTCAGTTTTAACGCAGCTTTTTTGCTTAACAAAAATGATAAGGTAGGCCATGAATTTTAATAAAACAAACAACAACACTAGGACTGATTGGATTGCTTTGATGTTTCATTTTGTCTGCTAACCTCGAGAAAAACAGAATCAGGATTAATATGTAAATGCATTTTGAACCCTGGCTGTGAATATAGTGACATTGTAAAAGAAAGCAATGTAAAAGCTACCGCTGATGAATAGCTCAAATCGTTCAGCTGGTTAGCCTATTCAGAAAAACATTAGCCTGTGAACAGGCTACTTGCTACCATGTTCACTGTGTTTTATGACCCCGAACGTATATGTACGTTTAAACGTCTATAAGCCATTCATCACTTGGAGCAGATCTCAGTGTTTCGCTTGAGAAATCTAAAGTTCACAAAGTGAGTAAATAAAGCTTGGTAATCAAGATAAGAAATGATTGGGTCTGACAGTGTTAAAAAGGATATTAGGTCACTGTTGGTTTGCCTGCAAGATGTACTTGTAGGCTGATTGGCACTAACATTGTTAAGGGTCCCTCAAAGTCTGCAGAGTCCAAATTGGAGCAGCCAGAGGAGAGCTGATGCCTTTTTCTGAAGCCATTCCTGAATATTCAACTCAAAGCTTTATAGTGACCGTAAGGACTACAGACATGTGGGGCAGGTCTATACTTGGGATAGTAAAACAGCCGTGGCAATGCACTCTGCCAACATCAGCACCTGGAAAAGACCTTCTGGTCACCATGGGGAAGGATCAGTGGGGGTAAGAGGAACTTTTCCTCTATGAACCCATCCACTGCCGTGGCAGCATAAGAAACTGGCTACTCATATCCATGACCTTGCAATGTGAGTGTTATACTGAACTTTAGTAACTGCACATCTGCTGGCAGGGGGATTAGAACTAGATGATCTTTAAGTTCCCTTCCAACCCAAACCATTCAGTGATTCTATGATTCTATGATACACTCCTACTCTCTGAGTTTATAAGTTATTTTGGTTTGAGGCCCAAGGCTTCTTGATTGTTTGCCTGACCTTTAAAGGCATAATTTTTGTCTGTGAATAAAGGTTCTGTTTGATCTTGCATTATTTAGGGCTAGCGGGTTGACCTCTGATGTTATTGTGTTGTCTGATTTCTGGATCTCCTCGATAGGGAGGGAGCCAGCAGGACTTGGATGTCCTGGCAGGGCACACTAACCGTGTCTATAAGCTGCACCTGAACCTCATGCCTGTACCTCCTGCACTTATAACAATGATCAGTTGTCACATCTTTACAAGGGTGTCCATATCTTTGATTTATACATCCCAAATGACAGCACATCTCTCATTTCCTAGGTGTCAGCTGTTCTGCAGTGGTGAATTGTTCTTACTTTAAAAAATAGGTATTTCCTAGTGTGAACATTTTATTAGAATTCTAGTACCTTGAATTCTCTTTGTCAGTGCTTGTCTCTTCTTGTCCTCAACCACTTTTTGAATCTGTAGGGTTCCGTGAAATAGCTTCTATGATCCACCTCAGGTGTGCTCACAGAGGGTCACAGCCTTGAAATATAAAGTCTGAATAAGCTTGGTAGCCTGCAGAAATTTTGTATACCAAGGTAATTCTCGTCATTATCATAATGGGAAGCAGCATGAGAAAAAGGTGTCAAAAAGTTACAGTGAAAACAGAAGGTCACTGCCAGGAGGGGAGAGATGGTGCACCTCAGGACCATGTTTCTTAGGTAATAGCAGTTGAGGGATGTGACAAGCTTGCAGCAGGAGTGTGGGAGACTCCAACGCAGCTGGAGGTTGGGGCAGATTATACACCAGCTTGTAGCACTAAGCCCCAGAGAAAATGCCTCCTGAGCAAAATGCCATTGCTTGGTTGCTGTAACAATAACATGGTCCTGCAGCAAGCTGTGCAGCTGGCCACCAGCTGGATATCTTGACATCAATACGGATAAACTTGGCCTTTTAAAGACCACAAAATGGCTTGATTGCTTGTTCTCCTTCTGTCAGTCCTTGGGATTGCTTTCCAACTGCTGAATTTCTAGGAAGAATTTCTGCTTTTTGGAGGAGTACGTTAATTTCAGGAGAAGGTTGAGATAAGAGCTCAGAAATCAGAACAGGCTGGAGATCAGGTTCATCTGACCCAACATCTAGTTAATGTCTGGTGAGGGTTTCTGTACTTGACTTGTCCCTGCGCATTGAATAGGGTTGGTGAAAGGAAGGAACAGATAATGACCCAGGCTTGGTCTAAGACAAGCAGGTGGTAATACTGCAGTGATTAAAGCTCAAAAATTGATATTAATGGCTCAGCCTCAAGGCTATACACAGCTTGTGAAAAGAAGGTCATAGCAGGAGCTAGTAGATAGTGGCATTACAAGTGCATGTAGGTGCCTTTGAGGTAAACTCTGAACCCTTTACTCACTTGAGCTGAATTTATAGATACACAGCAAGACAAGAGTAAAGATAACATCAATTGCTGCCTTTTTTACAAATTTTCTGACTTCTCTTGCAACACTTATCATCACTAAATGCAGCATCTCTTGGTCTGAAGAGGCTGTGTGAGTGCCGAGAGTGCCTCTCACAGTCATTTTCCCCTTGCTAAAACTAGCAGCAAGATGTATCTTTGTGTTGCCCAGTGGTGAAAGTTTTGTGCATTGAAGGCAACAGTCAAATAACTCACTGTACCAGGACCTCATCAAGTAAATATGTCAAATTTTATCCCAAGCAGCCACAGTGCATGCCCATGTGAAAAGCTGAGTCCCATGATAGAGATGTGTTATGCTTGCTGATTTTAACAGGAGAGAACAAACTTCAGTGCTAAATTTTTCATATCTTCAAATTTGCTTTTTGCCTCCAACTACCTTTTCAGCACCATAGACAGCTGTCCCCATCACCCAGCATTACAGACCATGAGAAAAGAAAAAGAAAATGCCTTCTTGCCAAGCAGGGGTAATGGACAGAGGACTCCTTTCAGTGCATCCCATGGTGCAGCGGTCTTCAGTTCAGGAGACTTCAGTCTCAAAAAGAGACAATTAAGAAAGGGTATAAGTTCCCTTCCAACCCAAATTTAGTAGAAGTCTATAAAACTATTTAGTAGCCTAGAGAAAACAGATAGGGGAAAACTGTCCACAGAGTCTCCCAGAACAAAAACTGAGAGCTTGAAGGTGGCAAATTTGGAACAAAGAAAATAGATTGGTTCTTCATAAAGCCTTATCAAGCTGCGGAGCTCCTTGTTGCAAAGGGCTGTGGATGACACACGTTTAGAGGAGTTCACAAAGCAATGGAGCAAACTCACGGAGAAAAATTGTTTAGATCTTTACAGTTCAAAGATAAGATGCCTGCCTCAGGAGCTTCTCACACAATGATCATTGGAAGCTGGGAGAACATCCTAATAGGGAGCAGATATGGGGTTACATGGACCAACTGGTGTGGCCACTCTTACATTTCTGTATCACTGAATGAAGGGTCACTTCTGACATAGTGGACCTGACACTAGGTGCTCAGATGGTAACAGCAGGTCCAAAGCAACATTTTATTTCTCTACATATATTCACTCCAGATAATGATTTTTCCCAGGCCCATACCTGAAAGCAGAATCTCATTTGTTTTGCTCTGGGTTGTAGATTTTAATTCTGAGTGTTAGTTTCACTTTGGATGTCTCATTAGCAGGGTGACATTTTCTTATTAGATGAAAATGTTCAACATAGATTTCCTTGTCTCCACATTGCTGTCATCTTCTCTTTTGTCATCCTGGCTGATGGATCAGCATGTTCTGATCTGTTACCCTTTTATGTAATGTCATTATTATTGTTTTCTCTCTCTTCCTCTTTCTTTTTTTTAAAGTAGTAATAAAAAAATAAATAAAAATGAAATATACAAAGTATAAACAGGCTTTATGACTGAATGATTTCTTTGCTGCATTAAGCAATTTCTTTTGTGCCAGCACCTCTCGTGAATGCTCAGGATGTTCTCCTGATGTATTCATGAGAGCTACTTTACCATGATCATTGCATGCATGGCTGCCTTTTTTGAAACAAGCTCATGATTATTGATATCTGGGATTCTTCTTTTCAGCTTAGTAGCCAGGAGGGGGTGTCTGTGACTTACAAATCAGCTCTCTTTCAAGGCTGGTGGTAAAACAACTTCAAGCAGGCACTGCACTGTAAAATGTCTTGTCATTGTGAATGGTGCAGAGAGGGGGGGAGTGCTGGGGGGGGGAGCAGCACCAACATGACAGAAGAGGTGGGAACTGCTCCAGTGTTGCAGGATGAATGGAGGGAGTTTTATCTTGCAGGTGGCCTGGGCTGTGGGGAACAACACAAGAGGAGAAAGGGCAGAGGCAAGGGATTCCCATAACGTAACAGAGCATGTCAGATAAAGCTTAGTCTTCATGCTGCCCTTGATCACTTCATGTTTGGCCCAAAGACCATAGAATCACAGAATGGAGGGGACCTTCCAAGGTCATCTGGTCCAATGCCCCTGTAATGAGCAGGGACATCTTCAACTAGATCAGGTTGCTCAGAGCCCTGTCCAACCTGGCCTTGAATGTTTCCAGGGACAGGGCATCTACCACCTCTGGATTGTGCAATTGGGATGTGCCTTGCTCTCTGTGCAACTGGGATGTCTCATCTCAGTTTGCACACATGTGAGTTTTGAGGTGAGTGTTTTTCCCTGAACTTTGTACTGTATTCAGCTGCTTTCAACACAAGAGACAAGAAATACCAATGATCTCAGTTACAACAGCAGATGAGTAATATCAAACTTTGTGCCTACAGTGTCAGTGTCTCTATCTGACTTGGACATCCAGGATCTGATTATAATCAATGGAGATCCAGTCAAGAGTGGCCATGGAGCTCAAAGTGTGACTTGTCTGACCAGCATAAACATCTCTGTTAGGTGAGATGAGCTGCTTACTAAAACCCCTTGAGTTTAAAGAGGACTTGCCCAGATGAAGATGACACTTGTGAGTCCTGCCTCCTTCCTTTGAGGTTTCCCACCTCGAGATGAAAGTCTCATCTCAAAGCTCTTCAACCTTGTCATCTAAACTGCAGACATTGCCCTTGAAAAGTTTGACCTATGGACATCAGACTCTTAGTGCTGATGTTGTCCTTGAAGAAAGCAGTCTCTTGGTTCACACACAGTTCCTGGACATACAAACAACATTCTTCAGACATTGGTCCTGTAGATCCTTGTGCCTCCTGGTTATGGCTAAAATCTACAGAAGTTGTTCTGGAGTCAGAGAAATTAGTTCCAGTTTCCAAAATGGAAAACCTCCTTCAAGATGTTGGACCCTAAACTGTTAACTTTTCAATAAGAATTATGTCTCTAACTACTTTGTGCACACCGAGACTTTAGGAGCTATGTCTCAGTAATGGACAGACCCCTAAATCCTGTCAAGCCCCCCCAAAATACCCTCTAATTTCTGTATGCCTCAATTTACCATCTGCAAAACAAGCTTAATACCCTACAGAAAAGCTGGCTAATGACTGCACCAAGAACCTTCCTTGGGTACAGAGAAAATCTGTCTCCATCTCTCCTATTTTCTGTCAGAGAAGGAACTCCAAGGCTGCTGGATAAATGCAAAAGGGAGACGAATTTCCAGCTCTGCCAAAAGCCCAATGCATATCCATGAGGAAAGCGGATTTTGAACTTGAGAGGCAGGTGTGCAATCAGGAATGCTCAGGGCAGTGGTGGAGGTCCTGCATGTTCCTTTCCAACTCCGTGCCTGAAGGCAGTATGTTTTCCAGAAAATGAAAAGGGGCTGTGTCTCCTTGGGGCTGGTGTCCCTGGCAGACCAAAGATATGAACAGAACCTTCTCCCATGTTATGCATTTTTCAAGGAAACTATATAGGATAGGGAGGGTGATACCACAATACCCTTAGCAATACTTGTTCAAAGGGACACAACTTTCTTCTCTTGTGACACAGGGTACTGCAAGGAAAACAATCACACAAGTGAAAATGGTAGATGCTGGTTGAATTGGTGGCCTCTCCATCCTTTTTGAAAACAACATTTCTGTTGAATTCGGAGTAGTGTCCATGCCTTTCTTACAGGAGATAAATTGACAGAGCTTCTAATCTCCTGTTTTCACTGAAGATCCATTGGCAACTCTTCCTGACAGAGAAATGGTTTCTACTGTCTTCTCTGTGTAGCTGAATTGGTATGAAAGCATCACCCAAAGGCATCAATTCAATCAAGGCTGCAATGTGTCAGGCACTGAATATTCACCTGGAGAAAGATGGCCTTTGGTTTGAAGATCTGAAAGTTTAGTGAGAGAGGACAGTTATAGGATCTTCTTCCTAGGGTCTTCATTTTTTTAGATAAGGAACAGAGGGATTAAGCAACCTGCTGATAACAGTCTTCTGTACCAAAGCTGGGAAATGTCAGTTCAGGAGAGGATGAAAATATCACACCAGAAGAATTGTGCCACCTTGGAAAATATAGTCATCAACGTGAGATGGAAGGTAACAGGGCTGACAGTGAACTGATGCACTTGGGAAAATGGTAAAAATAACTTGTCCTCTAATATCAAGGCTCATTCATTGGAACCGTCAGAGGAAATGAGATCTGAGCTCAGTCCTAGAGTTGGTTTTGTAACATCTTTACATAGAAAGCAGGAGATATTCCTGCTTTTCTACTGATAAGATCCTACCTGGACTAATTGTGTGCTCACTTCAGTGAGCAGAGCAAAACCATAAGGGGAACCTCTTTTAGGAGAATAGACCTTAGGCAGGTTAGAAAAATGTAGGCTAAAAGGACATATTTTTCTCTTTAATACAATTTTAAAATAACTTTAAAACCTGTTGCAGCACAGTGTTTTTCATGAGCTGTCTTTTCTTGGCCACCACCTGCAGAATCCCTAGGTAAAGAAGGCAGACCATGGGTTGAAAGCCACCAATCTAATAGATAGCCAGTGTTGGCATGGAAAAAATGTCAAAAAAAGAAAAATGGTCAGGAATAAACTTAAGAAATAGGAAGAGCAGGAAGATCATGGAACAGCTTCCCAGCTGGAGGCAAGAGAACCAGACCAGGTAGAGGTAACAAGACAAGGTAATGAGAGAGATACCATGCTCACTCACAAAGTAGTCATCTATCTCCTGGTAATCATGAAACAAGTGATTAAAAATTCAGTCAGCACTCAATGAAGAAGGGCAAAAGTGGAAAACACTTTGCTGATGACTATTGCACAAGTATTTTCTGATTGTACCATGTTTTTCTTTTTTCTCTACAGCCTTGTATAAAACACTTCTACTATCCTTCAGGTTTGTGAGCTTACAGTCTGTCAGAAGTTATTAAATCAAATAACCCAATATGTGAGAGACTGCTGTAGTTCCGTGTCCCCAGGTACAGCCGGTGGTAAAACTGAGCACATTTTCTAGACGGCTGCCCCCCAACATGTTTTACTTATGTATAATCACAGAATGATAGAATCATAGAATAATTTTAATTGGAAGGGACCTTTAAAGGTCATCTAGTCCAACCCCGTGCAATGAGCAGGAACATCTTCACCTAGATCAGGTTGTTCAGAGCCCCGTCCAACCTGTCCTTGAATATTTCCAGGGATGGGACATGCACGACCTCTCTGGGCAACCTGGTCCAGTGTTCCACCACCCTCATCAGGAAAAATTACTTCCTTATATCTAATCTAAATATACCCTCTTTCAGTTTAAAGCTATTACTCCTTGTCCTATCGCAACAGGCCCTGCTAAAAAGTCTGATCTCATCTTTCCTGCAAAATCCCTTTACATACTGAAAGGCTACAATAATGTCTCCTGGATCCCATGGTGAGTGCTATAGCCATTTAGAGAGTAGCTCCTTTTAGTCTTCAAGTCGTTGGGTTTACCACCTGGGACAATGGTCTAGGTGCTCTCCTTTGATAGCCTTAGGGGTAGCCAGTTTAAAATGTTCCATTTTCGCTGTAGGTTACTGGGATTTCTCCATCTAACATCACTCCTGTGACCTTTCCTAGACCTTTGTTTTTATGGTGATGAACCTTCACCCACACAATCCAAGATGGACATCCTGTGATTAACCTGTGGAGTGTTGCTCGTGGGTTCTGAAAGAAGGGTTATGTCTGTTGCAGAACAGTCTTGAAGAAATAGGAGATGCAACCTTCTGTATAATGAAATATTCCTTGACTTCATACATCTTCATACAGGCACTGGTGTCCTTGCAAAATTGTCTTGGGATGAGTAGGTCATGAGAAAATGGCAAAAAGAGAAGCATCAATGATAGTAAGGGATAGATTTAAATGTTTCAAGTAACCTCATCAACCGGATGTCATGAAGCTGCTAGAAGATGATATCTCTAGGTGTAATGAGGGGTGGAGCTGGGAAATGCTGAAAACTTGTTTCTCACTACAACTTTAGGACCTTTAGGGCCCATTTAATATGTCTTACAGAGGCAGCTTTATCTTTGGAAGGAGGATGGTAAAAGGTCACTGAGTTACTGCAACTCATGCCACAGTATTTGGAGAAATCGCATATAGACTTGGAGGTCATTGTCGTACACAGCAAGGGAAAGGTGAGGGTTATGGGAAGAGTAAAAGCTGGAGCTGGAGCCAAAGAATAAAGAAGAATAATAGTATTGTGCAAGAAGTCTGCTCCACTAGAGGGACAATGCCCTCAGGTCATTTTTTACCTCTAGTAAGTAATATTTTCTCAAAGGCTGTGGTCTAAAATGGTTGTAACTAACCAAGCTTCCTGCAGTTAGTAGGCTTTACTTAGGAGTCATCTAGGGACAAAGGCAAAGGAGCTGGAAATTGTTAAAGAGATTTTTATTCAGGAGACTATGCAAAGTTAAATGTGTCTTGCTGGGGAAAAGGGGAAAAAAAAAGAACTTAAAGGTCATTTAGCAACCTGTCTGATAACAGGGAAATGTTCTCACTTCCCATTGTGTGTGGCCAGACAAACTTTCCTGATAATATTTTCAAAGCCACCAGGTCTGAGAATTTAAAATTTTCCATACTTAGATGCCTCTATTTCTTCTTTTTTTTACAAGAAGTGTTGAATATTTTCACATTAAAGAAATGCAACAGATGATGTAGCATGAAGGTAACTGTTCACATAATGAACCTGTAGCAGTTGGTCTGTAGAATATTTCACATTGCCAAAACCATTCTGCAAAGGTTATCATTACATGAGGGTGTAGATGTCAAAATTAAGGGAGGAACAAGGCCAGAACAAGTAGGATTCAGTTCACCTAATTTTATCTGTCTGAAGGAAAGGCACTCAAAGCTAGCACTATAGGGAGGGATTGATATGATTAGATATATGATTTTTATGCAGTTACCCACATGTAGCCAGCTGGAGCCTTTGGTGATGCTCTAGGCAATCCCAGGCAGCTTCTAGCTGTAGGTCAAGGACACAGCCTCCTATGGGTCCTGTGTCCTACCATCCAATCCCATGTGTGTGTCTTGTGTATATCCTTAAACATAGCCTAAGTGTGGGAAAGAGAGTCAAGCCCTGAATTAGAATCATAGAATCACAGAATCATTTGGGTTGGAAGCGACCTTCAAGATTATCTAGTTCCAACCTCTGTGCCGTGGACAGGGATACCTTCCACTAGACCAGGTTGCTCAAAGCCTCATCCAGACTGACCTTGAACACCTCCAGGGATGGGGCATCCACAACATTCATACCACAGAGATGCGTCCATCTCACCAGCTCACGCTGGGCACGTTTTTATAGGAAATGGAGCTCTCACTGAGAGAGAGGGATGGTGTTGTTCAAAACATCAGTCATCCTATAGGAGATGTATTTGGTCGAACGGAGTTTTAAATCCCACCATCTCCATTATCCCTCATTCTGTTAATTAACTCCTTTTCTCTCTTTCTACTTACGTCCAAGACATAAGCGTTTCCTTTCAGATGTCTTGGTATTTCCAAACTGGTCTCTACCTTCTGCTCTGAAAGGGTATGAGTAACTCCTAGTTACTAGCCCTGTGTGGAGTCTCTAATACCCCAGAGCATCCCAAATGCCACAAAACACCTTGTGTGAGAACCTGAGTGGAGCTGTTCAGGAGTGTTCATTGTCCACAAAACATGTTAAATGCATGCACCATGTTACGGAAAATAATTGTAGAGTTTAGGATTCACCTCCATGCTCACAAAGGTGTGCTGTTGGGAAAGTATTACTGAGGAAAAAATGGCCTTGAACACAATATACAGGTTTTTCCAAAAACATTCTTATTTTAATAGTAATTTGTTTTTTTCACCTACTATTTATAATTCAGTCATATTTTTTTTAACAGAAAATCCAAAAACTTGATTTTTTTTTATTTTTTTGGTCTATAGTATCCATGGAAAATAAAACATTTTTCCTGCATAAGTTCAAGAATTGTTGTTTACTTGTTTGTTTTCTCTTTCTTGAGCTTTATGCATTCTGATTTATCACTGTAGGGTCATATGAATGTCATTTTTTTTTTCTTTTTTTCCCTTTCAAACAAATGATGGAAAGGCAGCATATAAGGTACTGTGAGTAAGGTACTCACTAATCATTAGCATGTGAAAAGAACTTGTTGACTAGTAAGTAATGCCAGTTATGCCTCCATGACTGCAAATGGTTTCCTCTCTGTATGTCTTGCTTCTCAAGTATTCCTCAGCTGGGCTTCTCTCTGCGCTATGCTGAAGCTTGCCATTTCAGACAAACCGGATGATTTATAACTTGTATATATATATATTGATTTGAATGTCAAACTGGACAAAGATGTATCTGAAAAAAATACCACTAAAGAGCAAGGAAAATTGATATATGGGAAACTTCTAGTGCTATACACTTCAGAAGTATACTGGGCACATCTGTAGGAGTGTGGATCAAAAGCTGTCTGGAGTCAACAGGGAATGAAGATCTCCTCCACTGAACTAAGCTGGGCTCTGGCCTTTTTTAAAGAGTGAAATCCTCAATTCAGGCACTGCTGATGATCCCTGAGAAGAAGACAGAGGTTTGCATAACTTTAATAATATCAGAACTGATGTCATGGAGTCATACAATGGTTTGAGTTGGAAGGGACTTTTAAAGATCATTTAGTACCAACCCCACTGCCATGGGCAGGGACACCTTCCACTAGACCAGGTCGCTCAAAGCCTCATCCAGCCTGGCCTTGAACACCTCCAGGGATCCACAACTTTTTTGATCAACCTGTTCCAGTGTCTCACCACCCTCACAGTGAAAAATTTCTTCCTAATATCTGATCTAAAACTCCCCTCTTTCAGCTTAAAACCATTATTCCTTGCCTTATCATTCCTAAGAAATCCTTCTAGAAGATTTTTAAGCTTATGGCTAATTAGCATGTTTAACAAATGCTTTTCTGATCATGTAGTTTTGAGTTGACACAATATGAGGTTGAGGACTTGCCAGGGATCAGTTTCGGGGCCTGTCCTGTTTAACATCTTTATCAATGACCTGGATGAGGGGATTGAGTGCTCTCTCAATAAGTTTGCTGATGACACCAAATTGAGCAGGTGTGTTGATCTCCTTCAGGGTAGGGAGGCTTTGCAGAGGGATCTGGACAGGCTGGACCGATGGTCTCAGGGCACAACAACCCCCTGCAGCGCTACAGGATCAGTGGTGAGTGGCTGGAAAGCTGCCCAGCAGAGAGGGACCTGGGGGTGCTGGTTGACAGCCAGCTAAACATGAGCCAGCAGTGTGCCCAGGTGGCCAAGAAGGCCAAAGGCATCCTGGGCTACGTCAGCAATAGTGTGGCCAGCAGGACTAGGGCAGTGATTGTGTCTCTGTACTTGGCCCTGGTGAGGCCACACCTTGAATCCTGTGTTCAGTTTTGGGCCCCTCACCACAAGAAGGACATTGAGGTGCTGGAGCAGGTCCAGAG
>NW_010133716.1:22676-29692 GCF_000699245.1 Pterocles gutturalis | reverse complement strand
ACCATCCCTGGAGGTGTTCAAGAAACGTGTAGATGTGGTGCTTAGGGACATGGTTTAGTGAGTTAGGTGGTGTTGGGTTGGACTTGATGATCGTTGAGGTCTTTTCCAACCTTAATCGTTCTATGATTCTATAACAGGCAAAACACATCTGTTCCTTGTCCCTAGGCAACTGGTGGTGCAAGCAAATGTGAACTCCCCTGTAAAACAAGAAAGATGCAAAGTGGAAGAAAAAGGAGAAGGCTCTGTCAAGCATTCAGTTAATACAACAGAAGATAGAAAGGGCCCTGACTGAATTTTGCTACCCAGAATGTCTTGTTCGCCTACTGTCAGCACCAAAACAGAGTGGAACATGAGCGTCCCTGTGGAGGGAGGTGGCACTGGAGGTTGGGGGAAGAGGCTGCAGGGTGGAAAGGGGCTCCCTAGTGTTTCCTATGGGTGACACAGCTACAATCCAGCATCAGAGGGACAAGCATGACCTCGCCAGCCTGGATCTTGTCTCTAGCCTCCTAGTCTGTTGGCATAAGTGTTTGTTTCCTGATGGAATGGATCCTGAGATCAACGTAAAGAAGTTGAGGGGACAGAACTTGGATGAATTAATTTGTCTGTACACATCTCATTTGTCTAACAGCCATCAGACCTAATGATTTTATTAATTCTACATCATTAGCAAAAACTGTCATAGAGAGAATATCCTGAACTCTGGTCTCCACATAAAAGTTTCTGGATGTCTCTTCTGTTAAACAGAAATTGAAGAGGATATAGGAATAGCCTCACACCTATGAGCCCATGCCCAACCTTTGTGAAGTCTACCATTCTGTTCTAAAATGAATATCCATCTCTCTAAAATGACAAAAATCTAATTATTTGTGTACACTGAATTTACTGACCAGCAAAATGAACATCTGGAGGAGTCCCATCCCCTCTATGACATTCCCCCAGTGGGATGAACATACAGTGGGTTCCCCTAGCAGAGATATGAAATGCGACTTTTGAGACAAGAACTGAGGCACCTTTGGAGCTCAGACACTTCTGGAGTTAAGGAGGAATTAAACCGAATTATCTAGATTTCTTACTTGGGAAGCAAACTCTCAAATGCTGTGGTAAATCCCACCATAGCATCATAATCTTTCTTTGGGTGAGGCTCAGTGGAAATCCCCATCTTTCGGATTATGTACCTCACTACTCACATCCTTGTTAAACACTGTTTCAGCACACATTCATAGATCCATTATCTCTAGCTTAGACACCTCTAGGAATACAGTTCAGAGATGATGCAATTCGGTTGGGGCAATGCTGTATTGATTTTGCACAGTATATTTCATAAACGACCTGTCCTTCCTCCTCACCCCAGTGCATACCCTCTAATTTTCCGTTGTGATAGCTGTCAGGTTCAGTTACAAGTTATGTGTTGGAGGGGTGTGGCATGTACAGGCTACTTTGGTTTATTCACACTTGCAAAGAATTTCAGGTGCCTCCAGTTGGATGCTCTTCCTGGAGTTGGGCCATTAGGTCATGCGTTGAAGAAAGATGCCTTATGTGCTGCACTTTAGGATCTCAGTAGGTGCACAGGTATCACAGTGACAAAAGATACAACACTTGGAAAATACATCAATAGCTTGAGAATGATTTTGCCTTCTCATTTTCCCAGACAGATTGGAATCATATTATGCCCCATCCCTGGAGGTGTTCAAGGCCAGGCTGGATAAGGCTTTGAGCAACCTGGGCTAGTGGAAAGTGTCCCTGCCCATGGCAGGGGGGTTGGAACTAGATGATCTTGAAGGTCCTCTCCAACCCTAACCTTTCTATCATTCTATGACTCTAACTGATAATATCTTGAGTCCCAAGGAAACTTTGAAGTACACAGGCATTGTCCCAAGGAGGGATGCTGAGGCACAGAGGAACAGAGATTTGCTGCTGTGGCTTGGCAAGTCTGTGGATTAGAAGCAAGACCTTGAAGCTGCCCTTTGTGCATCGTC
The DNA here is from genome assembly GCF_000699245.1 of Pterocles gutturalis. Lineage (NCBI taxonomy): Eukaryota > Metazoa > Chordata > Aves > Pterocliformes > Pteroclidae > Pterocles > Pterocles gutturalis. The sequence continues at coordinate 27,716 of NW_010133716.1, read as the reverse complement.
TGGGAGCCACCTGCTCCACTCCTCATCTCAAAGTGAGAAATAGCTTGAATTTCAGCTATTATTCCTCTTTTAATAAAAAGGAGAATATTAAATCCTCAAAGCAACCATCTGCCATCAATGAAAAATTAAAGACTAAATCATGTTCGGGAAGAGATTAAAGAGCTTTGGGTTCCAGTAGAGAAATTATCTGTTCTTCATAAACTCCTTATGGATTTCAGGGAAGGAGGTAAAGGAAGGATTGTGTCAAGGCATCCAGATCTCTCTAGCTGGGATGTGAGGGAAAGGAAAACACAGTGATAAGAGTGTCTCGTTGCACTTCCTGGCTCTGTTAGTCACTACTGAAAGATTAGTATTCATAGGATCTCACTATTTGAGATGCTAAGTAGATACTCAGCCTTCTGGAAGTGCACCATGATAAAATGCCATTGTGATCTTATCATAGTGTCATCTGAGAAATACTACATCCCTATGGTCTGGTCACCACTGTAGAATGGACAAATGTTAGGCAACCCCTTTGAGAATAGGTCTGAATACTGATTACTATTTTTTGTAGGGAATTTAAATGGTATTGTCTTTTTAGCCCCTCCCCCATGGGTGCAAAAGGCGATTAGAACGCATGAACTAATGACATGAATCTGCAGAGAGCTAAAGGACTGCTGGGTCTGAGATGAGTTGTCCCAGCCTCACCTCTGACCAGCACCTCTGTATTTGGGATAGGCAACTTGGTGACATTGATCCATTATGGTGAGAATGGCAACCTGCATGCAGAAAGTTTTGGGTGAACTGAGGAAAGCCAAACAAGTCAGAATAGGGGGGTTCTTCCTCAGATGAACCCACTGAAGGAGGTCCACATGGGCGTGGGGCACCATTAATGAGGGCATCTGAAACATATGTACAAGGCTCAGAGATGGACAGGGCCAATGGGAGACCAATGGGATGTGGGGAGGCCTCCTGGGATATCTCTAATAGCTCTAAATAGCCTCCATGTCAACAACCAAGTCAACAATTTTTTCAGTGTCATTGTCAATATGGTGTTGTTTGCACCTCCATGAAGGACTTGATCCAGACTGGTTTGCAAAAGAGTGAAAAAAAAATATTTTTGGATGCTTGATTAGAATCTTGTATATTGCCCATAAAAAGTAGAATTTATTCCCCCAAATAACACCCAGGTTATGCACACGTTGAACGTCCCTTGCAAAAGCTGATGGCTCTGTAGACATCATCTACATCTTTAGATGCCTTGACACAAAATGAGTTCCAACCATCTCCAGCTGGCAAGACAACATCTTCTTCTTGCCTGAAGGAAAGCAGCCTGGACCAGCCTTTGGAAATTCACTGAGCTGCTCTGTGGCAGCTGCCATAGACTATCAAAGACAAACTGCATTTAGCACTGAAGCCTAAACTGCAAACACAATGTGACACCTTTTATTCAACCTCTGGGGTGCAGTGGGAAAATCACCTTATTGCAGGAATCAAAGGGAAATGGATATCACAGAATCATAGAACCATAGAATCATAGAATAGTTAGGGTTGGAAGGGACCAGGGCCCTCAGGATTTTTCTTATATGTTTTTATTTTCTGTTTTTTGTTTGTTTGTTTTCTTTTGTTTTGGGGGTTTTTGTTTGTTTGTTTGCTTGTTTAATTTTTCTGTCTGCCTTTAGATAAAAATAGAAGCATCAAGCACAGCACCATGCTCCAGTCTAAGGCAGAAGCTGTCCATGCCTGCTTTAACGAGTCCAGGACACTAGAACTGGGTGTTCATCAGTGGTCCCAGTGCTCCTTCCATGTTATAACTACAGCTCTTTTTGTGTTTGAGCCAGATTGCCAAGTTTAGTTAGTGATCTTTTTTTCCCAGCTCAGACTAGTGGGGATGTTGCATTCCTCCCGATGTTTTAGAGCAAAACCCCTTTCCTGGGGTCACAAGAAGTCAGATTTAACAAATCTCTTTTTTTTTTTTTAATAGATGAGTTTTTTTTTTGTTGTGTAGAATTAAGACAAACATGTATAGACTACCAGCAAGAGAAGTACTTGCTGCTCAGATGTCGTCAGCACCCATTTGACAAGAATCAGGTGAGGATGCGACAATGCCCATGCTGAGAACTCTAATTGCTATTAATTGCTGTTTTCAGCAGGCCTGGACCCTGGTACTAACATTTACCTTTGTCATTCCTGAAATGTATTTTCTTTAGTTCAAATGAAGTCCTGGTTTCCATGTGCCACTTCCCAAAACATTATGAACCTTGCTGTGTCATTTGGATTTTAACTGCAAAGCAATACCTATATTTTGTACCATTCTTCTGTGCTGGAACCAATGGATTTTTCAAAAGTAAATAGCAAAACAGTGCAATTTTCTAGTTTTTCTTCCAAAGCTAACAGAAAGCATTCTTTGACTTGTAATGAGAACACAATCATAACAAAGAGATTAGCAAAGTTTAGATTAGGTCCTTAGTGAGCTGGTGTTACTGAGGCAGATCGCTTGTAACACATTTAATAGCAATAGAAAACATGAGTCCTACATAAATGGTATATTACTAGGGGCCTGAAACAAGTTATTAATTATTTAGAACTACCTTTTGAGAAATTGAGTCCTCTGCCCTCTGGGACCACCATCCTCTCTCTCTCTCTCTCTCTCTCTTTCAACTTGCTATCAATTCATTCCCAAGATTAATTCAGAGCATGTTTCTCCTTCCCTGACACTGTTTTAAGCTGGTGAAAGGTACATTGCTGAAATCGGTGGAATTAAATTGGCAAACCAGAAATGTGACTAAGATATGAAACAGGCCTAGCAATGTCTAAAAAATTGCTGTAAAACCTGAAGTTTTTGCATTTTTTTGTCTGAATATTTATTTTTCACTGAAAAAATCAGAAATCACCAGGACACTCTCAGAAAAGTGCTTATTGCACTTTTGGACTAAGGTCCTGGTTTTTTTCTTCCCCCCTCTTGTTTATTCTCCTCTCCTCTCCTCTCCTCTCCTGTCCTCTCCTCCCTCCATTTTTACTCATCAAGATACAAGTTTCTTTACCCTACTCAAATAAAAATCCACTATTTTGTAGCATGATTCCTCTGCCTATAGTTGATAAAATGCATGTGACATCCATCAGAGAACAAATTTTAACATCTAATAACATTTTTAATGAAGGCTGCTGAACGTAACAAATCATGGTTTAATTTAATCACAGAGACTGATGCATAACTTTGTTTTTCTTCTTGCCTTTACAGTTACTAGTACAGAGTTAACCAAAGCTGTAGGTGACAACAACCTTGACAGTCACTCCTAGCTTCTGTTTAACATCGGGTAAATTCTTTCCTCTCCATCCCTCCTGTGGGATTTTTCTTTCTCCTAGCCTCACCGTCTTAATCAGCAGCAGATGGGCTAGAGATAGTGTGGTCTCAGGGACTAAGCCTTGGAAATGACACAAGGTGCTTTTTTCCTGTGACTGCTCAGATGTCCTTGTCCCAGATGCTTCACTGCACCGGTCTTTTGGTTCCCTGCCTGTGGTTTGTTAAGTTATGAGCTCTTTGTCTGCAGTCAGGGCTGTGCATATGCTGTTCTCCTCTGTTCCCTATATACAGGTTGATTTGTAACCTCCCCTTAGGTCATATGGGTTTGACTTTCCATTCTTTTTGAATATTGCCTGACCAGTGGGGTGAAGCAGGCTGGGACAATTTCAAGAGCTAGTATGTGCTTATGTGCACAGCTTGCATCTCACAAGGTTTCCATGACTCGAAGAGTTGTACTGAACACACCGTGAATCTCCTCCTGTCTAAAAAGCTCATGATATGGAAATGGCAAGGAGAGAAACTATGGCTTTTAGATTGTGGATTTTCCTGCTCAGGCTCAGCCTTCACCACAGAGGGCCATGAAGATGATCAGAGGGCTGGAGCACCTCCCTTCTGAAGACAGGCTGAGAGAGTTGGGGTTGTTCAGCCTGGAGAAGAGAAGGCTCCGGGGAGACATTCGAGCACCTTCTAGTGCTGAAAAGGGGGCTACAGGAGAGATGGGGAGGGATTCTTGATCAGGAGGTGTAGCAACAGGATGAGGGGTAATGGTTTTAAGGTGAAAGAGGGGAGTTCTAGACTAGATACTAGGAAGAAATTTTTTCCTGTGAGGGTGGTGAGACCCTGGCCCAGGTTGCCCAGAGAAGCTGTGGATGCCCCATCCCTGGAGGTGTTCAAGGCCAGGCTGGATGAGGCTTTGAGCAACCTGGGCTAGTGGGAGGTGTCCCTGCCCATGGCAGGGGGGTTGGAACTAGATGATCTTGAAGTTCCCTTCCAACCCAAACCATTCTATGGTTCCATGATTCTATGAAACTCACTAGTTATTGCTGCAACCTTCTAGTAATCCTACTTTTAAAGAATATAGCATCATTTTACTGGGGAACTGTTGGCAGAATAATCTGATTAGGAGAACACCTTATGAACCTTGTGTAGTATAAAAGTCAGATAACTGCAGCATAAGCAAGAAACACTTGTATTCACTCAGAAAACATTATTGTTAAGTGCTCTCTGAGATACGATTGTGGATGCACTTAAAGACTGCAAATCTCCAAACCGTGTTACCAATATCTCGTGGGCCCTGTTATCTGTAGTTTACCAAGAGAGAATCTGGGATCATGGGAGCTGGTGACTGAATTAGCTGATGGTTTCTTCAGTGTTCTCGTCTGCAGGAGCATCTGGCAGTGATTTCTGTTTGCACATGGCTTGCTGCCTGAATTAGGCTTATTGTGATTTATGTAAACACATCATTGAGAGGGTTTGCCAGCTAGCACAGGGAAATGGCTAATCAGCTTTGCTTCAGGAAAACAGACCCAAGGGAGGCCTGGAATCTCCTCACTTCCTCCCATCTTCAGGGTTTGCAAACAACTCAGTGACTACATCTGCACTACACGAAACCAATTTAGCACAGCAAGTGTGTTTGCCAGGGTCAGAGTGTGTCTGTTGAATGGAATGTAGCCAACACACATTCATCTGGCTCAGGTGGGAAGGATGGATTTTGAATTAATGAACTGGGCATAAGCCTGAGTTTTGCCTAGAGAAGG
>NW_010133716.1:18546-22644 GCF_000699245.1 Pterocles gutturalis | reverse complement strand
TTGAAGTGTCTTCATGTGGTTTTTGGTGTTTTTTTTCTTCCCCTGAAATTCTAATTTTAAACAAATTGCTTCATTACTGAAGGTCTCAGTCCGCCCATCGGTTTCGCATCAAGAAACAGTGGCTAGCTACCAAAACCAGGGAGCTGTGAGATGCTCTACACAGGCTCCCATGTGCTGAAATCCTTAGACCGAAAGGACTATTAGGGGGCAAGCTAATGCTTATCATTTTTAAATCTTGGATAATAATGAAAAAGAAAATAAAGCAAAATGAAAACTAAACTGGAGATGATACTGATCTTTTGCAAAGAGCTCCATGCATCATCACTCCCTCCTCCCCCTCCTTCCACTCCTGCTACAGCTGCAGCCACAGAGATTTATGGATGCACGCATCCTAATTTGCTTTGTGTCTCGTCTGGAAAAAGACACAGCTGTACAGAGCTACTTTGTCAAGAAAATGTCACATAGCACTTAATTGCCTGATAAAGAATGGCAAGTCAGAAACAATATAGCTAACATGCTCAACGTTTTTTTTTTCAGTATATAATTTAAATTTGCTGAAGCTTGGGTTTAAAGTAGAAAGCATCGTTGTGTGATTCTCAGTAATAATTTTTCACCTGAAAAACTGCCCAATGAAAGATTGCCATCTCCCCATGCTTTCCCTTCACATCATACAATAATAATCTGAGTAGACTCCCTTTTCACCAAAACATCTGCTTTGTGTTTTGATGGGTAAGATGAAAAGTACATAAAAATTAATTTGGGCCTTAATCAATTGATTAATGTGTTTAGCAAATACACTGTATTCTCTCCTACTTCGTTCCAGGGCTGCAGTTCCACAGCAGTTAGAAAGCTCTGTGGTAGGGCACCTACAAGATGGACTTCTTGAGGGAAGGCAAGGGAGGGCACAGGGTGTGACCTTGGTTTGTGTTAGCACCAGAAATTTCTGAGAAAGCAAATAAGACTTTTCTCAAAATCCCTGTCTAGTAAGTCACCTCCTCTAGAAAAGAGTGGAGAAGGGAACCAATAACACCGTCACATAATCTCCATTTAATTCTTCTGTAAGAAGCTTCCATATGAAATCACATCCTTTTCAGCTGTGTTGCCATCAAGATACGTGGACTCAAACCAGAAGATTTTGGGGTTCTTCAAAGCCTGTGTAGCATGGGTAATGTGCTGCAATTTCTCCTGCCAATTTCTCAAGTCAGGACTGGTCAGCATTGTACCTGTGACCATCTTAATGCGTCAATCCATGAGCCTACTGCTTGAGTTTACAAGTGGTCTTTGGATCAAATAAAGCACAAAGCTTCAAACTTGCATTCCTGGGACCAAACAAAACACCTTAAACCATCTGCAAGAATAATATCAATACCACATTCTGGAAACTTAAAAGAATCTGTTGCTACTTTTTTATTTCTTGGTGTCTGCATATAATCTGTGTTGTAACTTGTAGGGTACTGAGTATGGCAACCTTAATCCTTCATGTTGACACCCTGCTGTGAGAAATGTACTGAGGAAGAATCACTTTATGCATGTCATTTTTTATACTCTTCCTTTGAATCTATGATTAGTACCGACAAGGGGGAGATGTATATTTTTTTCTACTACAGGTTTCCTATCTGCCTGGGAGAAGAGTGAGCTATCTTCACTACTGAAGTTCTCCATGTTGCTATTCTTTTCCTCACACTTTTATAAATCCTCCTATGATGTTCCTAGTCTCAACAAACAACAAAGACAAGACCCTGGTTAACTGAATTTTTTTTCTTCTTTTCTTTGGGTTATTTTAAGCTGACCACTTCCTAACCATGAGGAACATCTCATTCTTGTAACAAAATTAATAGTAATTATTTTGATGCTAACTGCAAAATTCTATGAGATTTTTCTCAAGGGGTAGGACACCCACTTTTTTAAAATAGAAAGACTGTGAATTGTAATCAGACAAATTGTTTTTAGGTTGTTAGGCAAATCCATTTTCCTGGAACTGCTTGTTTCTGCTGCTGATACACCAACTTCCAGGAGTTCATGGTTGCAAACAGAAAACATCAAATTTGAAAGACAAGCTGTTTGGGTGTCTCCCTGGCTATTTTCATCAATTTCTTAGTACAACACCCTCAGAGAAAGTGCTGTCAAGTCTTAATTGGTCTTTTAGTTCTTTGGAAAGTCAGAGGAGAAGATAATTCGCATCCTGTGTCCCCATAAGAGAGAGGATTGTGCAGAGGGAACTGAAATGTTCAACAAATTTAGAAAGAGTTTACAAAATCGTACAAACTTCTAGCCACAAGGGCCACCCAAAGCCTTACATTATTTCCATCGTGAGGATTATTAGCCTCACCACCTGAGTTTTAAGACAAGAAGAAATGAAGAAGTTAAGAAAATACGAGAGGTGGCAGGTGCTTCTAGAGGTAAAGGCTGGCCCTGGCAGAGGTACTTACTTCATTGCTCTGGGCAGATCTGCTGCAGGGTCTGAAGCAAGACATTTTCATTGCTTTCATTCTTTTACGTTATATCAGATCTAGGCTTTAAGTAACAACAAGAGAGTTTCATTAACTCCTGCAACCAGGGATTTTATCCAATTTTTCATCTATAAATTTCACACTACACCCAACCCTATTTCCCTCTTTCCGAGTCTAATTACGTTTGATAAAATGTCTGGAAGGATGTGAAATCTTTCTTTGAAGAGAACAAAAGTGGATACTCTACCTCTTCCTTTAATGTTTCACCCAAATGGTTGATCGGGCTCATGGTTTAATCTGGTTTTATTTCTAGGGAAAATGTATAAGGCAGCACTGCAAGGCATTAGCTTCTTTTACATTCCCCATCAGGAGAGAAAAAGAAGATGTACTGAACAAAATATCTGTCTGTAATAATTAGGTCACCTCTTTGTCATATTAGCATGATAAGAAATCAGATAACTTTGGTCATTCACTGCAGGGCATTTTCTCCAGTCTTCAAAACCACATCCCTTGTTTGTTTTCTTCAAATCCTTTGTCAAGTGCACACAGAACCCCAGCAGAGAGAAGACTAGCATCCCTGAAGAAGAAAAGTCTTTTTCACGTGCTCAGCATTTCTTTACTCCTCCAGGGATCACCTAAGACTTCTTCACTTGGCTATAGGATGTGGGCTGTTGTCCCACTGGATTGCAAAAGCCTCTCCCTCCATACACATAACTTCCACCTTTTGCTTCCATGGCCCCACATTTCTCATTTAGTTGTACAACATGTCTGAATGCTTACCAGGTCCCCCCCATGCTTCTCCTGTAACAAGGACGTAACCACCTCCTCCGTCTTTGCATCATTCATACATTTTACCATCAGTAAATTCATACTTGCCTCTAGCAACCTGCTGAAAGTAACGTCATGTTTGGAAGCAAACCTTGCAGAGCCTACTGGGAGCTTTTTTGTCTTTTTTCCATTCATTAGTTGTTCGACACTACTTGAGATCCGTGTGTTAGGTGGTTTTTAATCCATTTTATTAGTCCTATTATGTGTCAGTCACAACACGAGTGTAAAAAGTCACCTGTTCACAAAGGTTAGAAAAGATTGCTTAAGGAAAATGCTTAAGTGAAGTAGTGTGCATAATGGGTTTGGAGCATTTTATTCAGCCATGGGAAACATCCGTCAAGGGAAATGCCTGTGGGAGTAACAGTACAGTGAATGCATAATAGCTGACATTTCCAATGCTGCAGAAATTGTTTACAATGGTTTTTATACAACTCCGTTTGTTTTACTAAGAAAACTCGTCTTTCTTGAAGCTGAAGATTAATACCTCTGTATCAAGATTTTACTGATACGGGCATCCTTGAAAGTTTACTTTGCATGATGCTTTAGTTTTGACTTGTCACAAACCAAACCGAACTCTGGCCTACCGTTCTAGGTTCACTTTAGTATAACAAAATTTGGAGAGAGTCAAACTGAACTTTAAACCAGGTAGTATGGGTCTTGCTAATGGTGCAGCTATGAAAATGTGGTCTGAGAAAATCTGTTTCACAACGTGCAGTGCTATAACCACAGAGTAAACATCTTTGGTGGAAAAAGATTAATATTCTTACCTCCATTTCAGGACATTTTTATAACAGCATTTTCCTGGACTTCAGTGTCGTGG
>NW_010133716.1:17959-18515 GCF_000699245.1 Pterocles gutturalis | reverse complement strand
TGTGATGTTCTTCAGTCTCACTCTTTAGAATCAGAAAACAAAGATAAACCTGTTTTTCCATTTATTTTTTATTGAATGAACAGCTGCTATTTTCTAAAGCTAACGATAACAATGAGCAAAGGAAATATTTCCCTGATTTGAAAATTTGTGGAATCAAAGGGAAATTCCCTCTACTACAGACTAGTGGCTGCTACTAGAATGAAAATGGTAGCATGGTGACATACATTGAATACTTAGGTTGGATACCAGTATATGAAACAGTAACACCCCTCTCCTCTGGAAGACCTCAGAGAATCTATGGGATATTCCTAACTGCTTAATTCAGCCAGATTATTTAAGATTTTTGCAGGCAGAGAAGTACAGGCCGATACTGTCTCCAGGGGAAGACTTTAATCAGCAGGTAATTACCTATCATTTGAAGGATGTCATAGCTATTTTGTGTTTATTCTCCTCTGTTTTTCTCATGAATAGGAGGCTGCCCTGGCTTAAGATGTCAGCACCAAGGATTTATGGTTGTACTTACTGATCTGGATTGCGCATTTAATAGATTTTTAGG
>NW_010133716.1:425-17945 GCF_000699245.1 Pterocles gutturalis | reverse complement strand
TATAAGCTTGATACATCCTACCGCTTTCCCTTTTGATGAGCGTGGATTAACACAAGCAAATCTAGTCTAGGTAGTTGCTCCTTGTGAAACTTTTCAGCAAACATTAACCATAGAATCATAGATTCATAGAATCATAGAATCATAGAATCACAGAATGGTTTGGGTTGGAAGGGACCTTAAAGATCATCTAGTTCCAACCCCCCTGCCATGGACAGGGACAGCTCCCACTAGACCAGACTGCTCAAATGACCCAGTTTTGCTCAATTAATTGGATCGAGGACAAAGGACTTCTGTCTCCCACAGTCTGGCTGTTGGAACATTTTTATTCTCTTGCTCGTGGCAGACTATCGTGAAGATCTTCTTTCTCTTGGCTTTGTGATATCAAAGGTGGGTGACACCAGCCTCTCCAAAAAGGCTGTTCTCTATTTCTTCAACACCTAGTTCAGCTGCCTCTGTCTTAGATATTTTGAGCTCTGGATCCTGAGTGGACAAGGTGCCTCTTGGAAAACCTTAACTCAGGTGTCCACAACTCCCAATTCTTCATTTATTCTCCATGTATTTGTTGTTGAACATTACTGGGAGCAGGTGCTTCAGCATTATGCAAAAACAAGGTGCTACCAATTGCATGATCAGCAATAGCTTTCCAGTAAGGGAAGGAGAAGGTCTGAGCTCCAATGAAGCTTTGAGTCAGCTTGTGCTGGAACTGGTAACTAGTGTTGGGTGAGGGGAAAAAAAGGCAATTAAGGGAGGTATTTTGGAGGGTCAAGATAAACAGAGAACATTAGTTGGGTTTTTTGACACTGCATTGCATTTTTCATCTATGAAAGTTCCTTGCTGAGCCCACTTTTGTCACTTAACCCTGCAGCACAGCCAGACACAACCTGATGTCACCTGTTAAGTCCTCATGAGTTTTTCTCTGGATGCTGCCAGGACTGGAACTAGAGCTATGCTGGGATGCAGATAGATATAGATAGAACTGTTCTCATTTTCTGACCTTTCAGACGGAAAGATGGTGTCTTTTTTATAAAATGTCATCATTGCCTCACAAGGCCTCTTAGTCAGGGCTGGCCTGATCCCTTTCCCTCTTCAACAACACTGCCATTGCGAATGTTGCCTGAGCCTCCAGGCAGTATTCAGAAGCTCTCTATTAGTATGGAGTACATATTAATGCAGTGTTACCATGGTGTTTAGTAAAGCTTTTCCAGGGCTCAGTCAGTGACCCTGCTGAAAGCCTGGAGTTGCGTTGCTATGCTGCTCCAATTATATTTTTTTGATTTATTTTTCTTTGTTTGTTTTGCTGCTGCACTTTTGTATTTGTGGTGGTTTTCTTTTTTTTTCTTTTTTTTTTTTTTTTTTTTTTTTTTTGGCCAGGTGCTCTATTCCAAGCTATTAATACTCATTTTTCTGTTGTTAGTGCCACAAAACAGCTTGATTGAGCTAAAGGGTTGTAAGGGCTTGTGTTCTTTTCATTTAATTTTTTTTTTAGGTATCTTTGTAAATATTACAGTGAAATATATTCTCAGAGTGGATGTTAATTTTCCCAGAGCAGATGGGAGTCAAAGAATTGGTGGAAGGTAACAGAATTATTCCCTTCTGTTGGATCTCTTTGTGGTGCCACAGGTACATGTCGCAAGTAGGAAAGACCTTGCAGGATGTCTGGGAGGAGATGCCAGCCATGGTCACCCAACCCTACACAATGACATTAGCATTTGGTGAAGGTGCCACTTTTCAGCCAAGATGTGGCACCTGACCGGGCACTGATATTTAGGATGGTCTGATTGAAATAAGCGGATTCTGCTTAAACAATCTTTGTGGTTTCAGTTTTCCACTGAGGGAAGGGCTGGAAGGGAACTTATTTAACTTCACAGTCAGGTAGGATACCGTCAGTCATTGTCTTGGCTAAGGCATGGTAAGCTAAAATATTTGTGTTAGCTCCAGCCTAAATTCCAGTGTCTATAAGAGTGCTGAATAACTGTAGGTCTTGTGTCATATATGCTTGTCCCACATGGACGTACTGGACCCCAGCCATTTCTGATAGACCTGGACACCAGGGGTAGCTGAACCGTACTGCTAGTAGCTCAGCTGAGTGCAGGTATCTTATCGTATGGTGTGGAATATAATTATGACCTTAATACTGCTCACACAAGGGATTTCCTTTATTGAACTGTGCTAATCTGTCTACCTGAGCTTCATGAATCTAACCCCACCTGCAGAGAGCTGCAGATGGAACAGAGGGGTGAGCAATGTTGATTTAGTGGGAAAAACACATCCTTGTGGGTTTTGTACACCTTTCCTGAGAACGTGAGGGATCTCTGGCTCCAGGCAAATCTCCATCAGTTTCTCCTGCATACTGACTTTATCTCCTGTTTAGATCAGGATTGGAGAAAGGACCCTTCTTATGGAGCCAGATTAGACCACAACACATGACCATACTCTTCTTCCAGTGCCCTTGGTTTTCCAGGGAGTGTACAGCAATACAGGGAGCCCCAGGATTGCTACATCAATAATGTTTTAAGAGCCAGTGGGTATTAAAAAATAGAATCTTTCTCTTGCTAGTGCTGGGGAAACTGAGGCATTGGGGGTCAGTCATTGACAAGTGCTGCTCATCCCAATCTCTGCTGTTCCAGTCAACTGCAGCTCGGAGCTTTGATTTACTCCACTACTCCACAGCTTTGATTCCTGGTTCCTTCCCTCTCCTTGCACATCCCTCCTGGGCCCTGCATGCACAGTGAGACAGAGCAGGATTTACCAAAATTGTTAAATCTTTGCTGCTGTTGGCAGGCAAACTGAGGATTTGCATCGTGTGGCCTTCATTTATTCTGCACATTGACTTGACTGCATGGTCAGGTGGGACTGTGAACAAACCTGGTTGCTGGCAATTAGCTTTAACTGAACATGAAAAAAGTAATCATAAAGGATAAGCTGAGGCAAACGTGGTGAGATGAGCTCTACTGGAAGGGTACTTGCCTGCAAGAGGTGATTTTCTTTTTCTTGAGATGAGACATCTAGGACAGGCGACCAATTTAAGCACCTCCCGATGCCTTCAGCTGTGATCTTGCTTTTAGTGTGGTGCTCTCATGTGTCAATGAGTCTGGAAAGTCAATTTGTGACAATCTCAAAGGATTTAAACTCCAGGTTCAGCCCAGGCTGTCATCATGTCCAGCTTCATTGTGAGGGACCAAGAAACCAGTGCTAAATGTGAATCTCTTGAGCTGATGCACACTAAATATATCTTTTAAAATAAATTCCTGTGTGAGTTGTGCTGTTCTGGTAGTTTTTCCTTAAGAAAGTAGAGTACTACCAACTCTCATAAATTTAGTAAGAACCTCCTGATGGCTGGTACTTTCCTTAAGCTCTTGATCTTGGACTCATGCTGTTTTGTGATAATCACTACTTTCATACATAAAAACCTCACATAATTGCCAAGACAGTCTTTCTAATGTGACCTGCCTGCACTCAGATGTGTCAAAAGACAAGAAAAGGACACAGATTTTCCAACCTTATGAACTAAGATGTGTGTAGCTGTAACTGAATGAGGCCTGTCTCAGTTGCTGTAATAGCTCTCTCAGTCCTGAAGAGCTCTTCCTCTTGACAGAGGTCTACAAACAGATTTGTGCAGCCAAAGAGAGAAATTGCTCTCTCTCATGGAGAGTTTAACTTTCTTGTTTCTTTTGGTTCCTGAACGTAGAATTGCATTTTACTTCATTCACTTGGAAATCCTGCTTTTTAAAGTGAAGATCTATTCAAAAGAAGGTAAAAGATGCTGTGAGATAGATAAAGTTTTTTTTAACTTCAACTAATTTAGCTAAACAACTGGAGAAGAGAGATGGTACAAAGATACTAAAGGCACATGACCCTTGCATGAAATATGGTACAAAGATGGTACGGGTATGTGTCCAGGCTGTGAAATAAGGGATCCACAAAGTGACAAAAAAGCCCTTAAGAGCCTGAGACCTTAATTTTTATGTGTAGGTTGCACTCAGCCCAATGCATTCCCATTATGGGGAGGGAAAAAGGGACAGCTCTTGAATGAAGTCTTAGTGTCCTGGATTAGCACAGATGGCTCTTTCTTTTTTGCAAAGATAGGTTGGGAAAAGCATCTGGGAGGGAAGCTGTGATTCGGTTCTGAATACTGGTGTCTCCAAGATTTTGGGAATTTATGTTAGGACTTAGTGAAAGTGATCACTGAACACTTACCAAGGAGCTTTTAGTTGATGTGATAAGAGGAAGAAATCCCTCCACAGGCTTGAAGCATTAGTGGAGAAAAACACAGGAAACTTGCCCACAGACCTGTTTCCCAGTCCAAAAACTCCAGGGATGTAAATAATCTCTCAGCCACTGATAATGTTTCCCTAAAAGAGAGAGGCATTTAGGAGGGAGCGAGGTTTGTAACAATGAAATGTCAATGGTGACGTGAAAGAGGAAACAAATGTTCCCAATCGATGCTCTGAGAAGAGATCTGCGATAGATCTAAGTAGCTTAGCTCTGTCTCTGCACAGGGGTTTTTTCACCCCTCCACGTCTCCTTTGTTGTTCATCATATTTCATTCCAGATGAATGTCTGCAGAGGCAGCCTGCTAAAAGTCAAGAGACACAAAGACCTCACAGGCTTTCTTATGCTGTGTGTAATTGCCATACTCACTGTCAATCACGTTTTATGGCTACTCTGAGGCAAGACACTGATTCCTATAAGAGTACCAGGGGTGATAATTATCACCCTTCAGACCCTCAGATGCCAACAGGCTGATGGATAAACCAAAATAGGAAAATGACTCATCTCAACAAATTGTTACCATAGGATGCTATTATTACTGCTGATGAGGAAAAGCAGTAAAAATGGAAGAGCTTCAGACAGCAGCTTTGAAACTGGAGCAGAATCTCTTGCACCTGAAGCTCTCACAGGTTTTTATGGTCCTGGGTCCTTGATCTTCTTTCTCCTGCCCTATCTGTAAGTCCAGAACTTCTGAGCTTCCTGCAACCACTGGAGTAGCCTACATAATTAGTTGCAAACCCTAACCCATGAATGGGTATCTCAGTAAATCAGCTCCATTACAGAGCTGGGTAAGCAGCAGTGGTTTAACTTTGTGACAGCTCATGAGGTCTTCTGCATTTTGTGGGTTTGATTCTGCAGTATTGAGAACATCCAAAGTTTCCAATTGTTGAATTATAGAATCATAGACTGGTTAGGGTTGGAAAGGACCTTAAAGACCATCGAGTTCCAACCCCCCTGCCATGGGCGGGGACACCCTCCACTAGACCAGGTTGCTCAAAGCCTCATCCAGCCTGGCCTTGAACACCTCCAGGGATGGGGCATCCACCACTTCCCTGGGCAACCTGGGCCACTGCATCACCACCCTCACAGTGAAATCGCCTGCTGAGTTAAACTTCTGTTCAAGTATGAAAGCACCTGCCAAAACAAGGATTGGATTTGGATTTTCCTACATGTGTGCTGAGCATGTGCCGACCTCAGGCTTAGGGCTACTCTAAATTAGAGCTTTACAACTATTACTTCTAGAGCTGCCCCACTGTGTGTGAGCAATTAAATTGTCAACAGTGCAAGGACTTAGAGCCCCATTCAACCTATAGGGTGAACTGTGGAGAATATAGCCCAAGGGATGTTAATTTATTATCAACTGGAAACACAAAGAAATTAAGATAGTTGGAGGTTGTAGGCTCCATGCTATTCTATGCAGAGTGCTGTTTCAGCTATGGCTACAAATTTTCCCAGTATTTTTCCATTATGCACCTGACAATTTTGGCTAATCACCCCCACACCCTCACTGGTGTGCTCCTCACATCTAAATGACTGAAGGACACAGCTTGCTGTGGCCAACAATATACCAGGAACAATATCACCAGTACAGTATTCAAATTGCCTTTGAGTCACTGACTAGCCTTGCAAAGAAGCAATAAAAACCTGACCAGTTTACATTCAAACTATTTAAAACTGAAGCAGTTTATTAATGTATTAACAACATGAAATGAACTGGCAGTAAGAAAACCTCACATTCAAGATTGATATCAGCAATACAACAGAAAACTGCAATATATGACGTAAAAAAAAAATTAATAAACAACTAAAGCTTTCTAAACACCTTCTGTAACTAATCCTCAGGAATTCTCAGCACAAACACAGACACACTGAGTTACGTGTGAATGTTTATGACCTCCTCATAGGACCTGTGGGTTGCAGGAATGGTGTGTTCCCTCATTTACCTGTCATCCTGCAGAAGATCATAGAATCATAGAATGCTTTGGGTTGAAAGGGACCTTAAATATCATCGATCTCCAACCCCCTGCCATGGGCAGGGACACCTCCCACTAGCCAAGGTTGCTCAAAGCCTCATCCAGCCTGGCCTTGAACACCTCCAGGGATGGGGCATCCACGGCTTCTCTGGGCAACCTGTGCCAGTGCCTCACCACCCTCACATGAAAAATAATTCTTCCTAATATCTAATCTAAAACTCCCCTCTTTCATCTTAAAACCGTTACCCCTCATCATTCCACCTCGTGATCAAAAGTGCCTCTCCATCTCTCCTGTAGCCCCCTTTCAGCACTAGAAAGTGCTCAAAAGTCTCCCTGGAACCTTTTCTTCTCCAGGCTGAACAACCCCCACTCTCTCAGCCTTTCCTCATACAGGAGGTGTTCCAGCCCTTGGGCCATCTTCGTGGCCTTCTCTGGACTCACTCAAACAGGTCCATGTCCTTCCTGTGCTGTCTTCCCTCTCTGTGAAGCCCAAGCCACTGGTCTAGCCCCACTTGCACATAGAAGTTTTGCAGTCCCCACATTCTCCTAGGCTCAGCTGGTCTGCAAGAGAGAGCTATCCCTGCTTGGACTGACCCTAGCCCCCATGTCTTCTTCCTCAGCCACCATCTGCCTGAGGCTGCAGCAGAGCCAGCAAAGCACAATTCCTCCAATAAAACCCTGTTTTATGGGTGTGCTGCTTTGCTTCTACCTGTCCCTCTGCACACTTTGTTAAAACCAGACCATTAAAAAGTAAAATAAAAGAGATGACTTCCAAATTAGATAATAAAGCTGGAGCCAATTGGGCCATTGCTAGCTATGAATTTTTTATGTCTGTGCCATTGACATGATTGAGCAATATGGGAAGGGGAGGGAAACTGGAGCACTTTGCTGAGGGTCTGAGCTCTCAGCTGGGTTTAATGTAAGGGTAGAGGCAGTACAAAAACCCATACTTTCAGGGAGAGTGCAGATCCCTGCTCTAGTCATAAAAAAAGAAACAAGGAAACAAAGAACAGTCACATACCTTTGAGTACACATGCTGCTGATTGCCGGTAAGACTTAGGGTGGTAAGAGATCAGACTTAAGTGGTTTCCAGCTTGTATTACAAATTAGGGTTTGTATCTAAGAGATGCATCAGTTTTTTTGTTGCTTCTTTCTTTGCCTTGTTCAGGTGATAAACTGGAATGATGGAGGCAGGATAAACACTCTCTTGCGTTAAATAAACCCCCCAAAAATCAATTTTTGTTGAAACAAACCTTCAGCTTGGATTGAGCGAAACAGTTACGTGACCTGGATTAAAAGCTTTTTGCCTTTTAATGGTTTGTTGTTTGGGGATGAATTTCTAAATTAAATATTGTCTATGAGGAAAGACAAAATGTCTCATCACTATTGAAACCTTTCTTTCAGCTCAGGAATTCAGCTGTTAAATGGACCTGAATTTTTCCGGTCTAACAGTTTGGAAGAGCAAAAGTACTCAAGCACACATTTTCACTGGGCCAGTTTGCTGCTTTTTCTTGGGGTCATGCTATTGCTGCTCTGCTGGCATTTGTGAAGCTGCTCATGGTACAGTTTCTCTGTATAGGTAAATGTAAATGAAATGTAAATTAAAACTGTTCAAGCAGATATGCATTGCCCTGGCTGGGTCTGAACTGGAAGAAGCATGGCTACGGTTTGCATGGTGCTAAGTCTAAGAAGTCTCAAAGGGAAGCTGTCCACTCAACTTTTATTGTAGACCAGTCCATGCAAACTGGAGAGGAGAAATGGGCTTGCTCTATTCTGTTCCTGACATACTGGCTGCATATTTTGACTTTGTTTTTCACTGAGTCTGCTGTTTCGGGTTGCATTATTCTATAACGACTTTCATATATCTAGCAGAGTTGGGTACATTCTGCTTTTCTTATCACAGAGATGGATACTGTCTTAGGTATGAGTCACAGCCAGTGTTTAACTGCAGCATTCAGTACCGCAAGCCAGAGGAAAATACAAAATCCACATACAAACAGAAATGTGGAACTGGAGACAAGTAAGATTGTTTCCTTTCTACTTCATTAATTGCTTGATCAGCAGATGATCTTCATAACATTTAGGCCTGTGGATGTGAAATTGGAAATGTCTCATATTGCATTCCTCGTCACATCTTCAGAGTCGTTGGCCTTCTCCTCCATTTGCAAGCAAATGAACCAGGAGCTATTTTACAGCACTAAGACAGTATAGAAATGAATACTCAACATGCATCAAAATGCATACAGATGAACGAGCAAATGCAGACTTACCTAGGATTGCATCCAGACCTCAGGGTGTATGAATGATCTTGCTTCACCCCCAATAAGTGAGGCTTTTTCAGGATGGGTATGTTTAAAAAGCACTAGGCATCTGCAGAGGTTGAGAAGCCCTAAGTTAGCCTGATCTCTTGTTAATTCATTGCATAGATCTTCTGTTATTCATTACTACATAGATCTGTTACTCTGGGAGGACTACACGCTCTTATCTGCCTTAAGCAGGAGTCTGCAGTGACTTAGATCACTAAACAGAGATGGATTTTATGTATAAAAAAGCTATATCTCACATCATTAGAATTTAAGTCACCCTTCTGCGTTTTATTTCCATTACTACATAGATCTGTTACTCTGGGAGGACTACACGCTCTTATCTGCCTTAAGCAGGAGTCTGCAGTGACTTAGATCACTAAACAAAGATGGATTTTATGTATAAAAAAAGCTATATCTCACATCATGAGAATTTAAGTCACCCTTCTGCATTTTATTTCCCTAAATAAAATGGTTTGAAAACCTGTACCAACAGGGACTGGTTACACTGAAGCCTCACCAGGCACGGTTAGAGGGAATAAAATGTGAGCAGAAGGATCAGAAAGGTTAGCAAGGATAGGAAGAGGAAAAGAAATACATCTGCTTTAGAAACCAATTATGCAGCACCCTGGTATATTCACTGTGCCACCAATATTGCTTGTTCTCAGCAAGACTGAAGCCTTACCACGTTGGAAGTAGCAGATGGGGACACACAAGGCATTGCCCATGCAAACTCAGTGAGTCTCTGGTAACTCTTCATAGAAGAATTATACAGTCATTGAGGTCAGAAGGGACTTTGGAGGTGTCTTGTCCAGTCAAGTTTTTAACATCTCCAAAGATTAAAATGTCACTTTTTTCCTGCTGTTTTAAGTTTTCTCTGGGTGAACAAACCCAGATCTCACGAGCAGTGTTGCCCTGAGAATGCAATTGCTCTGGGAAGTACTTGGCCACTGTAAGTGGACTACAATAACACTGAGAATACTTGAATACATGGATGAAAGAAGCCTGAGGAGTCGGGATGATACAACCCTCTGGCCTTCAGTCTTAATGCAGTTTTTATCACCCTGTTAAAATTATTTCATTTCTTCCCTCTGCTCGTCAGCATTAACGATTTAAAACTTTGCTGGATGGCCTATATCACAGAGGAACTTGAGTTATGAGTACCCAACTTGAGCAGTTTCAATTTTCTTTGAACTAACAGATTCCAGTGAACTCCACCTCTTCAAGTTCAATTGTAGAAGCTGTCTCTACTCTGCATGGCAGAAATAGTTTTGAGGTTGGATTTGAGATTAGATTCACATGCCCTAGGTCAGCTAGAGGGTCCACAGGGTTGTTTTCATAGCAATTTACCTATAAGTATCCAAGAGAGGCTTGGATAGGGGTAACATTCCTTTCTGGACTAGCAGCTGAAAGCTGGAGGGATGTCCTGAGGTCTATAAGTCTCTGATCAGGCAATCAAATTGCTCTCCAAATGGAAGGTTTCAAATACCTATGAGAAGGAGGTAAGTTTTTTGCAAGACATGCAAGAAACAGTGGCTGGAAGAAGAAAAAAAAGAGCAGAAAAGAAGTATAAATTTTTTACAGATAATTTAATTAACTGCCAGACCCACCTGCCACAGGAAGAAAGAAAATTTACACCCAGAAATCTCTAAAAAAAGAACAGGTTTTTAAAAGATCAGCTTTTGCTCTTATCTACTGTTCTAGAGATGAGACAAAATATTTGTTGAAATATGATTTATGCAGAAAGATGATCCTGATCATCAGTAACGCCCTCTATGGACTTCAGCCACCTTACCTGATCACTATAATGAATATCCACTTCTTGCCCAATTACTCACTGTGAACCACCCAAAAGCAAAGCTGTCTTCATAATTTGAGACCAGAATTCAGTGGGAGACATGACCCTCCAGCAGATACCCCACAGGCTTTCTCACAACATTCATTTCATCTTACATTTCACTTTGCAGATAAGGATGTTTTAGTAAACTGAAAGTTGTGTTTATCTCGGGGCAGAATAGATTATCCAGCTTGTCTGAAACATAAAATGTGAAAAAGGAAAGCAAGACTAAAGGAGATTGGCTCTTTTATATGGATTTGTTCTTCTCTCCAGAATATAAGTTGCCCAAACTGTGCTCTAGGCAAATTGCTTTACCGTTTCCAAAGCATGCCCAAAACACTACTTTGCTATTAATAATCAAATTGCATTGACATTCCAGTGCTAACTTTTAAATAACTACAGGGTAGCAGAGCATCATGAAAATTAACTGCAGTTCCTGAGGCAGCTGAGACCCTGAGGACTAATATCATGCAATTATCAGAAAGTAAATATTCACTCAGAATTACCCTGTGCTCACAGTGAAAACATCAAGGCAGTTACACTTCAAGAGCATTCCTGATGACAAGAAAGCCTGATGATTAGTTAGCATTAAGGGGGAATTTACTGGGGAGTTGGAGAAGCTGTAATCCACCCTCCCATTTCACATCATCACCAGCCCAGTGGGCATGTGCTGTTGGTTGTGGGGCAAACGATTCCTTTATGTGACAGAATGACTTGTTTTAGCATTAATGAAGTGTCAATACATCAGGATCTCATCTTAGATAATTTCCCCTTCCTCATTAGGTTGATTTCTCAACCGCTGCCTCCTTTAAAGTGTCATTCTTCACAGCCAAGACACCTATACCTTTCTGCCTTTTAATAATGGAAACTGAGGTGCTCAGACTGTGTCTGCACATCAGAACAGAGCAGGAAGCCTCCTGGATGTGTCAGTCTCTCCATCATGTACTCAGTTTTCATTCGCACGGCAAGAAGGGACACAGAGGGCAAAACCAAAAATCCTGGAATACATTTCAACACAGTTGATAAATACATCCAGGACATTAGCCACGGAAATTAGGAATCATAGAATCACAGAATCATGGAATAGTTAGGGCTGGAAATGACCTTAGAGATCATCTAGTTCCAACCCCCCTGCTGTGGGCAGGGACAAGTCCCACTAGAAGGAAGACCTTCTGGATCCAGCGCTATGTTGGCTCTGAAAGACTCAGGGGTGAAACCTTCTGTAGATAAAATTTTGATAGGTGTCATGCTATTTAAATTTATAGGTGGTCTAGTACTCCTGTAGTAATTCAGAGCTTTTTTTATTGGACTTCTCTGTTCACAGCCGTGGGAGGACCACGGCTGCTGAAGATGTTGGTAAAAAAGGACAAAGAGTCCTCTAGAGCTGGGAACTGCTGAGGACCTTACTCCTCATGAGTCCAACTGTTAAGGAGAAAAGGAGAATGACTGTATACTCCCCAGATGGGGAAGTCAAAGACAAAGATCTGGAGACACTTCTCCAAGGTGACTCTATGGATGTTGCCGTCCGGATGTTGTTGAGAAGGGCAAGGTAGAGGAGAACTGTTATTTGAGTGTGCTACTGCGCTGCAAGGAGTTCATGGCAAGAATGGAAACTGTGATGTAGAGAAACTCAGGCATTCAGCGCATCTCAGATCTGGAGCTCTGACTGTGATGCAGTTCCTCCGGTTAGGTAGGTCTGTCATTTGATAGACCTTTCCCACGAAGGTGTAACCTGGAAAGCTCCCTGGAAGACCAGTTCCAAGCCTTTGAACTTGTTTTGGAGGACTGCAGAACCTATTTCCCAGAAAGATGTAGATTAGGATGTCTTCACCAGTTTAACACTCAAATATCCATGCCTGATAGTCTCAAGTGACTTCTCTATTGTCCTTCCTATCAAATATTTCTGATTTAGTACCTATAATTGATATCTGAACTCCTTTATAACTCTGCTTGCAGTGTTGGCCCTCAGTCACTTTTTAACTCTCCCTACCCATCTGTCTTCCTGTTGAATGGACCTTTCCTCTTGGAAACAAGCTGTGGTACTCTAGTTCTTACGCTTGCCCACCATAAAGATTTCCAGTCTCCTCCCTTCCCACCCCTGTGAGCACAAAATCCAAAGGAAAAAAATAAACAAAAATTTTTATTTTTCTTTAATGTATTTGTCCACTTAAGAAATAAGCTAACCTGAGAGGAAGTAGAATATCTTTTGCCTTTGTTTATTAGATGTTGAATCAAGACAAAGAAAGGGAAACATCTGTTGATGTTATAAGCTAAACTGCAGTTGGCTGCGGTCTATTATCATAGACTGTCTACAATTACCCCAGGTCCCTTCTTCCCCAATGAGCTCTGTATCAGAGACAAGACTTCAACAACACCCCCAGACTGGCTCCCCATCTTGATTTCTGCTCACAAGCATTAATAAACTTTCTGTATACTTTTTTTCAGAGCAGTGTGCTTGCTTCTTGCCTTCCCATTCCTTCTAAAGGACACACACACGTATTTAAATGGAACAGTTTTCAGGAGAGAATCCTGCCATGAATGCACGTGTTTTAACTCATGTTCCATCATAAATTTTGTACAGCCCCTCAGATCCCAGATGCTTCACGGGCAATTGAAACTGTTCCCCCTTCCACTCCCCTTCATGTTCCCATCCCAAGGGTTATTTGCTTTTTCATAAGCAGAATTCAATAGTTACAGTGATTTCTGGCCTTGTACCACACAGACTCATCTGTCTTCATCTTAATATGTAATATGTTCTCAAAGGTTAATAGTCACATCTATTTTTGATACTAATAAATTATCATAGTTGCAGATATTACAGCCCAATACTTCTTTTTACTAAATAACACACAAACTGCACTTTGGTCCTTTCAAAACCATCTTGTTTTGAATCAATAATATCATTAATGCTCAAAAAACCCTCCCTTTTTTCCTCGGAATAATTCTAATTATCTAAGGACATATTTTCAGTATTGATTGGATTTAACATGTTAAACATAATGCTAAACTTTATATACATAGTTTATTATTCAGTCCCTATGTACCCCTGTGGGCAACACAGAGTTTCAGCCAGTGTCTGGTCCCTGGTACACCAATGAGACAGAACTGGGATGGAAGCAACATGGAAGGCAGTTTTCTCAGATCGGTTAGCATTAGCATTAGCATTTTTTCATGTAGCAGCTCTTATTTTAGAAAGACATCCCCTATTGTGATCTAGCTCATCACTACAGAGTCAGCAGACGCATTCACTTTTGTTAATTCATTTATTTCCTTTTCCAAAGCCAACAAGAACAAAAAAATAGCATTTCCCTTTCCTTCATGGACAAATTCTGTTCTACTTCAGAACTGCCTCATGTCTAATTATCCTCCTGCCCTACACAGAAATAACTGTATATGTGTGTATTAGAGCATCAAATCCCATGGTTTCTTTGGGAAATGTAGTCCACAGATCAAATAAATTTATTGGCTTACAAAAGTCTAAAGGCCATAAATCCTGATCCTCTGATTTCGCTAAGCAGAGGCAAACCGCTTCAGAAGAAGTGATGCCCCTATGAGTCAGAGAGCACATTCCCACAGCTTTTGATGCCTCTTCTCTTTGAGGGCAAAACTACAGGTGGCCTAATGTTATTTTTAGGAACATGAACCAAAATCCATGATTCTCTTTTCAGGATAAAAACAAACCAAATAGCTATAGTGAATGAAATGAAACATATTTTAGCCTTGACCTGCCAGTGCACAAAAACTTCCATGTGCTCATTTGGTACAAACACACAAATATGCGAAAGTGTTATCCATATCCTTGAAACATCAGAAAGATGCTGGTAGTGGTCATATTCTGGATGCAAAATTAATTTACAAGCTAAATGTCTCACGCAAGTTCTGTGTAGTCCAGATATACACCAGAAGCTGATTAATGAAGACTCTGCAAAGATCTTGATCTTGCCCTTTAGAGAAGTCATTTATTCATGACTTTATTCATGACAGTTTATGACTGGCTCTCCCATATACTTCGATATTTGTTGGTAACGATAGAAATATCTTCGTCTGCATGTTGAGGGACACAAGGGCAGGTTTAGGAAGGCATAAAGTGTGAAGGAATACTGTTTCAAAGTGCTATGGAGAATATCAGTGTAACTGCTTGTAGCATCTATTTTAACTGAGATTGTTTTCCAGTGAATTGGCCCTTGTTAGTCAGGCTCCATTGCTGTCTTCACAGTTAAAAGGAAGCAAAATTGAATACCTGTCAGCTGTTAAGTCTTTAAGTGCATTTAAATTCCAACATTTGGTCATCCAGGCATGTACAGCAGGATACGTATGTTTCATTTTGTGAAAAAACTGACTGTGAAAGGAAGAGAGTGTCTTGTTCCCCTCCTGGTCTGAGCCTGTGCCCACTCATCTCAGGGGAAAAAAAAAAAAAAAAAAAAAAAAAAAAAGTAAAAAATAAAATAAAAGAAAGAAATAATGCCTCCTCCTGACTCCCAAAGAAATTTGTTATGAGAATTCAGATCTATGGAAGTCTATTCATTATTATCCCTTGGACAATTGCTGCAAACAACATGACACCGGAGCTGCACAGCTGCTACTTAAGCCCTCTTCAGCTTTATGAGAGGGTTTTCCAATAGAAATCCAAGCCACAGTGGTTAAAGGACACAGGAAAGAAGAGAAAAGCACAGAGCAGCTCATTTAGCAGCTGTGTGCACTGGGGATTATTCAGTTTTCCCTCTCTGTGAGATATAATTTTGCTCAGGGAAGGGAAATGCATTGACTGGAGTAAGTCCCATGGAAGCCATCAAGCTGGTCAGGGGGCTGGAGCATGAGAAAAAAAAAGGGATCTTCTAGAGCTAAACTTTGGGTGGTCAGAGTTATGTCAGCAATCTCCTCGGTGTCCCCAGACAGTCTTGCACTTCTGGAAGGCATCAGAGGGACTGGACATGAACCAATGTGTAAATTGACATAGCAAAGATTCCCACATGGACATGGTGGACTTCTCAACACAAGTGCAAAGTCTTCAAATTGAGCTCGGAGAAATAAAAATTTCTAGTTGGAAAAGACAACAAGCTTAGGCAGTTATTGATGAATAACAGCTCATCTAAAGCTAACTCAGATAGTAGTTGTCTTAAGGAGATGATGATGTTGGTTGCTAGTTGATGAATATTAATGTCAGCTGATGTTAGATGTCAGTTGATGAATACTAACCTGTAATGGTGCAGCAATTTTTCTAAGCTCCAGAGACCTCTGGATGTTGAACCACAGACATGGCACTGGCCAAGACTTCCCTTGGGAGAGTACTGATAAATTCTACAGCCCACCACGAATTATTTAGTGTATTCTGAAGAGTCCAGATAACAGCAAAGTCCTTGGACCTATTTTTTTTTTTTTTCTTGTAGTGGAAGAAGGTTCTGGTTTCCACTGCAAATTTACCTTCTCTTTATTTCAGAAGGGTTTTAAGACATTAAGATAAAGGTAAGACAAAACTTCCTTCTGGCAAATTGTCTTGACAGGAAAAGGAGACAGAAGCATTTTCAGACTGGTCTATCCACTTGTTCTGGTGAACAGCATCTTTTAGGACTTTTTTGGTGAAATTAGAACTGTGGTGGATTTGGGGTTGAATACACAGAATTTGGCACTCTCTGAAGTCCTTAGATCAGTGTAGAGACCCCATTTCATCATAAATTTCTTTAAGTTGATTGTATGTGGGAAATGATTCTTCATTTTTGCCTCTTTTGTGTTCTGGAATACATCAGAGCCTATCGAACCAAGCTGAAATGTTGTAATGGCAATTAAAAAAAAAAAGTGCCGTTTCAAATTATAAAAGAATTAAATACGGTTAAATTTGAAGCCGTTTTGGCAAAGTGCAATAGTAAAAGGCCATTAAGTGAGCTGTCCATTTATAGAAAACATAAGCCATAAAATTCATTTTTAATGGACTGTTTCCATGGAAATGTACTTTAGTAGAGACATTTTATAGTGTATTAAGCAGCACAAGGAGTTAAGCTGCCTGTAGTGGTGACTGTAATGCAGGGTCTATGGTTTGTAAAAAATTGAAACCGTTAAAAGGTTTATGGCCAAGAGAGTGAGGAATATTACAAAGCTGTTTATCACTCACCCGGCAAAATTGAGTGCTAAAACTCAGCACACCTACCAAAGTGGAATCCCCTCATTAGCTCATTACCAGAATGTTTCAGAAGGAGAGGGAAAATGTGTTCCTTGATTATGGAGGTAATAATAATTATAGATAATTTGTACACCCTCATTTCATTAATTGATGGAATCTTGAAGCATTTTCCAAGTATTAATTAAATAACTCACTCTACACAGTAAAATCACTCTGCACAATAAAATCTTGCTTTTACTTGCAACTTGCTCCATATGTCTATGCCTAATGGTTGCCACTTAACATTGGAATTTCATTAACATGCTGCTGAGGCTGTGGTCTAGGCAGAACAAGCCTATGCCTGAGGTCTAGAGACAACCTAGTCCATGTCCCAGAGACTGTAAAAATCAGATAAGAATGAAAAAGACTGGGAGAAAAAGCAGAGTTTCAGAAGCATAGAAGATTTCCCTGTAATTTTTTTACTTGTTTTCCCTTCTCTTTGAAATGAAGGCAATCTTAAATTCCACCTCCACTTTGGGACAAAATGTCCAGAGCTGGGCAAAAAGCATGAAGTTTTGAAATGTGGTTAAAATTCAGCCTGGCTACCTCTGCACATACAGACATAAGTCAAAAATAGGAGAAGCTTTTCATTTATAAGTTGAGTCTACAGTAAAGACCAGACATAACAGCATTTTTTAAAGTAATCTGAAGCACTCTTAAGTACTGGCACAGTAGGAGCATCCCTTCCTGTTCAATAAGATAGAACAGCTGAATAAGGATGAGGGCAACCTCAGCTGATGGTTTGTAGCTCGTTTCAACCTTCACGCACATGGATGAGAGTTCTTGCTTTCTCTGTGGTTACCAGCTCAGTCCTCTGAGACCGCTGCCCGCACACAGAAGAGCAGGAATCTAATCCAGATGCCAAAATGCCATGAGTTTTGCGAACAGGTCTATTGGAAATTCACAGGGAGGCTGCATCGAAACACATCAATCCAGCACCTTCCTGCCTCCAGCCTGTTAGATGGGGAACCACTGTACTGG